>NW_017731505.1:2531514-2547218 GCF_001890085.2 Hipposideros armiger
GGAATGAACTATGCTCGCAAACCAAGGTATTACTGTGTGTGTGTATGTAATATATGCTAATCTCTTTCAGTTATTTAATAGCTATGTTTTAATAAATGAATGTTTCATTAAACTCATTGAAAAACTGAACTGTCCTTGGTGAAATCAAGAACAGACTTGTATCTCTTTAGCAGAACAAACAGCACTTTACCTTTACAATACTTTTGGACAGAGACAAACTTACTGATAAAAACTCATCAGCATGCTTGGAAACGCATGAGCTTAGATCCTCTGTGGAACCATCTCTCCGCCGTAGCGCACTAGGCAGGGTGTCAGGGTCGATGCACTGGCAGAGGGCAAAGGAAGAAAAGGGACTGCCAGCAAAAACACAACTCGGATTGGCATGTATCCTAGTGCTGCACCAGCTTCCTTCCTCCATCCTCCCTCCCCGCCAATAACCCTGACTCTTACGTTCCTTCTTTTGCTCTTGTGAGAGCTCCTGGACACACTCAACATGTAGCCAGAAGCTTTGCCAGTTGATGTTTACAGAAGCCCATGGAATGGTTCTGCGTCTGGACAACTAAACAGAAGGGCAGGCTGGGGGTGCAGTGGTGTGAGGAGCTGCAGGACAACTGGGGTCCAAGAGATGGTTACTTCTGGGCTGCAGAGAAGGGTCCCCAGTAGAATACTTGATTCTAGCAAATCCTAGAAAAGGCACCAAATGACTAATAGGATCCTAATTGGACTGAGGTTTGATAACAAATAATGCTGCCACTGTAAATCAAACAACTTTTATGTTTTCTCAGAGGACTAGAATTCCCCTGATATGTGTAGGTTTAAACCCCTAAAAGATGGAACCAGAAGCACCTCTTCTTAGAACACAAACAGGAGTGGCCATTTTTCAGCTCGGTGAACATAAAACTACTCACGTCCACTCATCTCATGCATTCCAGAGTCTTTTGTGCTGTGCGGTCCAAATTATATTTCATGTCAACCTCTTATACCAAACTCTGAATTTTATTTATTATGCTGAAAATATGTATAAGACTTCTTTATGGATTTTGTATACCATTCAGCCTGAAAACAACCCTCACTTGTTCCAATTTCAGCAATTCCCTACCCCTCTTTCACCCTAATCTTGGTTGGATGAATCAACTCTGACATGCTTGAGATAAGATCAAACATAAATTGGCTGATTGGGTCCCTTGCTTGTGCTTCACTAAAACAGCAAAAACTATTCCACCTTTTCAAAGGTCAGAGATTCTCTGATCACAAAGCAGAAAGATCATCATAAATTCATTATTTGACGATGTTATCGAGAAATGCATGTTTCTGGGTTCATTTAAGCACAATTTAAATATTAAAGGGGAAAAGGGAAGTAAGAAAAGGAAAAAAAGGGGACATCTATCACTTGCACAAAAAAATGCAACGCATAGAAATTCCAAAAGAAATGTTCAAAATGTCCAGAAAAGACAGAATTGTTCTATTCACATATGTATGTATCATTTCTAAAATAGTATTTGATGCTGTATCTTCTTGCTGTTCTCTCTCAGATCAAAATCTGATGGTTTAAGAAAATGTGTGCTTTTATTCTTAAGACTCCTTCCCGGGACTTTGTAAATTGGTCGGACTTTAAATATTAGTGGCAAAGGAAAGAGGCCTTTCTCATTTTTCTCCTCTGGAACATATCACAAAGCAGAGAGACCCCTACAGTTGTTTCTGGACATTTCATACTTGCAAGCACGACGGAGATAAAAAGAAGTAAGGAAAAATCAGTGTCTTTAAGTTTCAAGGAATTACCATTAAATGAAATTTAAACCAATATGAAAGTGCAGCTTAGAAGGATTGGTATTAATCTTTACCTTTCTTGGGCTTAAATGACATGCTAATTAGATCAATTTTATCAGAGCTAGGGTGCCCTTCCATCATTAAATAATAAGAGGTCTGTCACTACTCACAAACTACGTTTGTATATGAGTGAACATAGAAATTTCTATCATCAAAGGCTTAACTAGACATGCAGGACTCATAAAGGGAGGAAATATGTGCCATAAATATTAGAATTTTTAAACTTGAAACAAATTTGAGTTATGAATTTCCAGCTCTGGGGCAGGAACATGAGAAATGGGGTGTCTGAGTGATTCTCCTGCACGACACGCAAAGCATTGTTTTGCGTCATTGTAACCCAGCACCGGGGTAGTGAGCAGAGTCAAAACTGAGGCATTGTGTTTCTGCAAAGAAATTTAACCATAAGAGACACTGTATGTTAAACACATCATCCTTCAAGCTCTCCTAATATAATACATCAGACAAAATACATCAATTAAAATAATGTAACAAAACACGGTAGAAAGTAGGAAAGAGAAAATTGCTTGTGGTACTTCAAAGGTACCACATGTACCCCGAATTCCCCAGAGGATTTCCTGTATGGTAAAAATGCAACGTGAGCAAACATGCTTTCCAGCTGCAGAGTCCAAATGCAGAGGCTGGTGAAGAGGGCTCAGGTTCTAGCTCTTCAAATGAAACACCAGGTGTTTACCTCAAGGACTGCCCGGAAGAGACAAGTACAATTGGATGCCTAGAAATGAGACTAAAGGAGCTTAAATGTGAAGTAAAAAGCATCCGTCCAGAATTGACTGGAGGCCCCAGCACAGGGGGATCCAAGTTCGCCGTGATGTCCAGCTCGGCATGAGAAAAGTTCCTCCAGAACGCTGGCCCCAATCCACGCCCAGGGAAAACACAGCCCCTCTCACCCCGACCCTGCACCTCCAAAACCGACTCATATGCATACTTGAGAAAAAAGGGAACTCTAAGTCACATTTGATGCTGCTGACATTTTCTTCCACAGAAGAGACTTTTCTCAGTGTGCTATTAATTTAAAGGGCATCCGGCCAAGCCACTTATAAAGGTGCAGCCTCCAAGGAAAAACGAAGAAAAGGGATTCACTCTTTTGAACTTTTCTATTAAGGAAATGGTTTCTATTTGCTTGCAAAGTTGGGGGATTGGAGTCTTTAAATATACTGCCCTGCCTGGTTTTTGAGCGTATCGGAGAGAATGTGCTAAAAAGCATACAAATGTTGGGCCTGATTAAAGTTGTGGGGATGACAAGGTTCTGGAAATAAGAACTACAAAAACTGTGACTTTCCACACGCTGGCCATGAATACTGGAGTAATTTCATCAAGTGATGAAAGGCTATGGAGATACAACCAAAGCAGCAAGGGGGAGACCTGAGCGCTTAGTTTTACAAGTGGGATAATTAATTTAGGGTTAGGATCAATGTCAACTTGGGCTGATAGGTGGGGTGGAAATGAACCCTTATTGTTTTCACAAGCACATTAATTGACCAAGTCATTGTGAATCCAGTTGCTGCATTACACACTGCAATGTTCTAATAAATTCACACTTGAAGCCATTGATTTATTCCAAATGAAAAACTGGCTTTTCTTTTGAGCAGTGAAGACGGTCAGGATCATAATTCAGATAATTCAACCTTCAACACGGGATGTGACAGTGGACATGCCGATGGAACTTTCAGAGAGCGAGAATAGTCGTTAGGTTCAAAACTCAAATGTCTAACAGTTTCCAACTTCTTCCTTTCTTCCTTCTGTCTTTTTGTCTCCTTTATGTTTCATTGGGGCTCATTTTCCAAACTTTATTATAGATTGTTATTTTGGTAGTTTTTTTACATTTGAAATTTTTTTGTCCACCCCAGCCTGATTGTGAAAATCATTCTCATGATATTTAAAAGCCATTGCTTGAGCTCTTATCCACTGCTTCCTGCCCTAGAGCTCCCTATTGTGCTAAAGGACATTTGTATTTCTGATTCCCCCAATAGATTATAATGCACTAAAGGATAGGGGCAGTTTTGTAGTCATCTCTGAGCCCCAGTGTTGGATATAATGCTTGCCGTATATTAGAACCTCAACAAAGTTTTTCCAACAAATTTTCAAATAAAAATTTCAAAGATTTTTGCAGGAACGAAGAAAGGATGCACCAACATATAATTCAGTGTTAAGTGGTACACTTTGGAACCTAATCTTTTTACAATTTAGTTTCTCTTAGTCAAAAATTCTAAAACATTTTTAAAATATTGTCTACCAAAAGAATAGATTCTCTATATTCTAGTAAAAGAAACTGAGGTGTTATTATCAGTTTCTAATCCATAGCAGCATGTTTGAAAAGTAAAAAATTCAGCAAACCTCCATGGCCTGGGTAGAGACAGGGGAGTGCCTTGCTGGGAATGACTTGAAAATATGTAAATGAAATCTCCTAACCAACCACTTTTTTCACAGGTGACTGCTGAAGATGTATAAAAAGAGGAAGTTAAATATGTGAAACGGAGGGGCAAGGAAACCCAGATCTGTGCCCCGAAGGGGAACTGGACACAGAAGAGCAAAGGATTGCACCACCTGAGCACTAAAGGCCCATGTGGCCTCCTCTTCATGTTGTCTGCATGCCCTTTGCCTACTGATGCTTATTGCTCAAGAAATTCCAAGGGCTTGGGGAGTCAAGAGCCAGCGACTGTGAAAGAAGACCAAATATATATGAGAGAGATATTTTGGTCATCTCAATGACCAAATACATATTTCTTATAAATCGCAATATTGCATATGCACAGAACAGTTCCCACCACAAAGAATTCTCTGGCCCCGATGTCAACAGTGCTGAGGTTGCAAAATCTTGGTCTAAAGAACAAGTTAGAACTCAGACATGGGAGAAATTTAAATATGGTTTTAGAGTGACATGCAAAGTTGGGCCATTAATTACCAGGCAGGTATTGGTCAGGGTTCAGGCAGAAAACAGAAGGGCAACTGAAATGCTGAAACTTGAGGAGGTCTGAATGAGGGCAATGCTTCCAGTGATCTGGCCATGCCCCCTTGGATTTCTGCACCATGTTTTATGCACACCAGCTCCCCAAGTCTTTCTACTCAGATGTAGTATCCATCTCTCTTTGTCTAAAAACCACTGGAACCTGCTTGGCCTGCAGAAAGGAGGGTGGGGAGCATGGGGAATAGACAGCACCTTGGGGCAGCCCTTCACCAACTCATGGGGACA
Source organism: Hipposideros armiger (assembly GCF_001890085.2). Classification (NCBI taxonomy): domain Eukaryota; kingdom Metazoa; phylum Chordata; class Mammalia; order Chiroptera; family Hipposideridae; genus Hipposideros; species Hipposideros armiger. Next base: position 2,536,550 of record NW_017731505.1, read on the forward strand.
GGAATAGACGGCTCCCAGGTCCCTTGCTCTGAGTTTAACGCCTCCGAGGTGTGGGGGGCTCCAGAGCTCCCCTCCATGGGGCTTGGCTGAATCCCACACCCTCCTGGTCTCCCCCAGCCCAGACCCAAGTTCCCTCTGCCTTAGGATGAGTTTTTCCTCAAAATGACCTTCACATGGCTCCACCTCTGGGGAACCTAACCAAAGACAGAGATGACTTCCAAGGGTGGACAGGGTCTAGAGAAGTCTCCAAAGCCAGTGCAGTGTTCCCTATTCCCCACCCTGACCACCACCCCAGCAGAGGTTCTGGAAAAGGTGATGAGAAAGCAGCTTGATGGATTCTGCAGAGGGCTCTCTGGCTGTAGGGAAAAGAGTCAGCGCTGAGCTGGAGCAGCCCAGCCACAGGTGACAAACAGGAGGAGCTGCAAGCTTTAGGGGTCATCAGGAAACCACACTCTGAAGGCCAAGGGGCTCCCAACCAACCCAGCAGCCCCAGGTAGAGAGGAGGGCTGAATGCAGGCTCAGCCCCAGCTGTCATGTGCGAGGAAGATAGTCACACACAGGACAGCAGAACTGAAGTATGGGAAGAAACCAGCATCCCCCACTTGTCTGGGGGCTTCCAGGGGCAGAGACCATGGTTTTTATTCTTTGTATGCTACAGCACCCACCACAGGGTCTAACTATGGCAAATGCCCAGTAGATGTACGTTGAATGAACTAATTATCAGGGACCAACTCAGAAGTAGCTGATGTGGCACACATACTCTAGGGTGGCCCCCATGATCCCCACCTCCCGGTGCTCACATTCTGTGTGACCCCCTCTGGTTGAGTATAGGCAGAACCTGTGACTTACATCTAAGTAACAGAAAGGTTAGATTTAATATGGCAAATGTGACAGGATATACGCGATTACATGTATGTAATTCTGTAATTGGAGGGCCCACTGTGCTGGAGTCTCCCTCTCTCTTCTTGCTGGCTTTGAAGGGGCAAGTTACCATGTTGAGAGCTGCTTGTGGAGAGGGTCAACTGCCAGGGAAAAATTGGGGCCTTGGTCTGACACCCTGCCAGGAACCAAATGCTGTCACACGCCCTAATTGCAAAGTATACTACAAAGCTATAGTAATCAAAACAGTATGGTACTGGCACAAAAACAAACACATAGATCAATGGAACAGAACAGAGAACCCAGAAATTAACCCATGCCTACATGGTCAATTAATCTATGACAAAAGAAGCCGGAATACACAATGGGGAAAAGACAGTCTCTTAAATGCTGTTAGGAAAACTAGACAGATAAATGCAAAAAAATAAAACTGGACCACTTTCTTATACCAGTCACAAAAATAAACTCAAAATAGATTAAAGACTTAAATGTAAGACCTGAAACCATAAAACTCCTAGAAGAAAACACAGGCAGCAAACTCTTCAACATCACTCTTAGCAATATTTTTATGGATATGTCTCCTTAGGCAGGGGAAATAAAAGCAAAAACAAACAAGTGAGACTACATCAAACTAAAAAGCTTTTGCACAGCAAAGGAAACCATTCACTAAACAAAAAGGCAACCCACTGAATGGGAGAAGGTATTTGCAACTGATATATCCAGTAAGGGGTTAATATCCAAAATATATAAAGAACTCATACAACTCAACATCAAAAACACAAACAGTCCAATTTAAAAATGGGCAGAGGACCTGAACAGACATTTCTCCAAAGAGGACATACAGATGGCCAACAGACACATGAAAAGATGAGCAACATTTTTAATCTTTTATATATTTAGCTTTCCAAAACTCTGCTGAAATCCTGGAGGAGAATCATAAGAGATGAAGGCCAAGGTTGCTGACTTTACTACAAGAATTTTATTCAGAGTCCCATTTTAAAATATGCTTAAAATGACAAGTTTTAAAATAGGACAAACATTGAGAAAATTCCATCTTCTGCTGAGCTGTTTTAGGCTCGACCTTTGGACTCACAACATGTAATCCTTCTGTGCCCAAAGCTAGTATTGGACAGTCCCCCCCCACACACACACACCGCAGAAAGAAAGAAAGAAAGAAAGAAAGAAAGAAAGAAAGAAAGAAAGAAAGAGAAAAAGAAAAAGAAAATTTGGGGTTCTCTAAGATTGGACAGCATTTCAAATTTCCTTAATGGGGGTCATTACACACTTTTAAGACTTGAATAGCCCCCACTGCCTCCTGGTTGGCTGTTTAAAAACACAAAGGGTTGGCAGAGTTTAGGTGAATTGCTCACATTTGGGGTTTTTATGTATAATTTTTAGACATATGAAAGACAAAATAAGGTGCAAAACCCCTTTCATAAAAGGCCCCATCTGCTGCAAGGAAAATATTGTTATCATGTGTGAAAATTCAACTACATGGTTAAGGGGAAAATCAGAGCATAATCTAAAAGTAAAAAAGATCACATGTTTCCTTAAATTCCATCTCTTACTCTGTCTCCTCTAGTTCATTCCAGTATAAGATATACATAGCAGACCTTCAGCTCTGTGCAACTGTGGCACCAAATACAGCATTTGTTTTTAATCATGGAAGACTTGATTTTCATTCATTTAAAGCCAAGGGTAACCACGAACTTATGCGGGAGTTCAGAGTGAGGCTAGAGATGCTCTAGGCCCGCCCCCTAGAGAATCTGATTGGTCTGAGCTTTGGGCTCAGAGTGAATTGCTTTCACCTGCCCAGTGTCTGCTGGTTGACGCTGACTCATGCTGCCAGCGAGCTCTGGGAGGGCGCTGAAGCCAGCTAATGGGGCGCCTGAGCTATGACATCTTGGAGGCCTCTGCTCACTTGATGTTTCCAGTGCTAAAAGGTCTCTGCCTCACTGTTGGATTAACTCTTTTGACCCTCCCTGAGACGAGGTGGAGCAATGACTTATGGCCAGCAGGATTTGAAAAGACAAACACTGACTTACAAATCGCCAAGTTAAGAGATTTGTCAGAGTTCGCAAATGCAGTTTGAATTTACGGTCATCTTCAAAGTATTATTAACGTTGAAGAGCTGTATCCATCTCAATAAAATGCTAAGAGTCTAGAGAGATGTTCTAGGCAGGCTTTTATCTTAGGACAAAGAAAAAATGTAGCATGAAAGGATACCACCATTTATCTAATTATTCAAAACAGGTAGGCATTCATCCCCAGCCTTCCATACCCCATGAGACCAAAATTCTGTCGATTCAACAACTTTTCTTTTTTATTGTGTTTAAGTACTGAGTAAACACACAAAAAATCTGTATGCTATATATGTGATTTAAGTCATTATAAAATGTATCCCTGTGTTTGCATTACTGAATGAATTCAAGAAAATGAACATTGCTATTTTGTTCCCTATGTGCCCCACCCCAAACCCACCCCCTTTCCCAAGGTTTCTCAGTCTCAGCACTACTGCTGTCTGGGACTGGATAATTGTTTGCTGTGGGGGCTGTTCTGTGCATTGTAGAAAGTTCATCAGTATCCCTGGCTTCTACCCACTAGAATGCCAATAGCACTTCTCAGACAAGAAAACCAAAAATGTCTCTAGATATTGCCAATTGTCTCCTAGGAACCAGAATCACCTGTAGTTGAGAACCACTGCTCTAGAGGTAATTCTTATCCTGAATTTTGTGTTTATTGTTTCTTGCTTATAGTTTTTATTACCTAGAGTTACACAAATATTATTTAGTTTTGCTAAATACTTTTTAAAATTGCTTAATATTTAAGAAGTTTAAAATTCTTTTTTAATTAAAGTTTACTGGAGTGACAATTGTTAGCAAAGTTACATAGATTTAAGACGTACAATTCTATAATATATCATCTATATATCACATTGTGTGTTCACCACCCAGAGTCAGTTCTCTTTCCATCACCATAATTCTTATAAATCTAATTGTTAAGAAAAATATATACAAAACTTACACTTAAGGCAAAAGGATGCATTGAATCTATTGATCAATCGGTAGACAACTGATAATTTTATAATACTGAGCTTGGTGGCAATTTAAAATATGTTCAAAAACCCTTCGACATTCCCTTCAAAAAACAGAAACTATTTCTCCTCCCCTTGAATGTAGGCTTGACTTGGTGACTTGTTTCCAATAAATAGGAAAAAGCAGAAGTGATAGTATGACTTCAGAGACTCTTTTGGACCTCTCACTCAGGGGTAAGCCAACTTTCAGGTTGCCATATGGAAAGCCACATGTGGTGAGGAACTGATGCCTCCTGCCATGTAAGTGAGCTTGGAAGTGGATACTCTAGCCCAGTCAAGCTCTCAGATCACTACATTCCCAGCTGACATATTGATTGCAACCTCACAAAAGACCCTGAGCCAGACCACATAGCTAAGCTGCTCTTGACCACCTAACCTATAGAAACTTGAGATAATAATTTGTTGTTTTGACAAAAAGAATAAAATACCTAGAAATAACCTTAACAAAGGATATGAAGGACCTATACACTGAAAACTGTAAGACATTATTAAAAGAAATTGAAGAAGACACAAAGAAATGGAGAGATATTCTATGTTCATGGATTGAAAGAATCAACATAGTTAAAATGGCCATATTACCCAAAGAAATACACAGATTTAATGCAAGCCCCATAAAAATCCCAATGGCATTTTTAAAAAGAAACAGAACAATAACAACAACAAAAAAATCAGATTTGTATGGACTCACAAAAGAGCCTGAGAAAGAAGAACAAGACTAGAGGCATTACACTCTCTGACTTCAAATTATACTACAAAGCAACAATAATCAAAACAGCATTGCACTGTCAAAAAAAACAGACACACAGACCAACAGAATAGAACTGAGAACCCAGAAATAAAACCACATATACAAGTTGTGAAAAAAAAATATGGTGAATGCTGCTGCCGAGTGCCATCCAACGGAAAGGCAGTGATCTTCAATATGAGAAGTGGCACAATGAACCTTAGTAACAGTGTGTGACAAGTTTCAACTTGTTCGGTGCAGTCAGCCGGGTGTGAGCTATGGTTGAGAGAAGATGTGTTTTCAAATGTGCCGTAAATCATCCTCCATCATGACAACACTCCATGCCACACATTGCTTCTGGTACAGCAATTTCTGTCAAATAAAAACATAACAGTGTGTCCTCATCCACCTTATTCACCATATCTGGCACTGTGCGACTTCTGGCTCTTCCCCCAAGTCAAAATGATCACGAAAGGTAAATGTTTTGAATTGATTCAGGACATCGAGGCAGCCATGACAGTGCAACTAAAGACACTCATGAAAGAGGACTTCCAGAACTGCTTCAGAAAGTGGCAAGAACAATGGGATAAGTGTGTGTGAAGTGAGAGTGAGTATCTTGAGGGGTATTAATGGCAATATGTCTTTTACTGTAATAATTTTTTTAATTTAAACATTCACCTTATTTTGTGATCACACCTCATATGTGAGCAAATAATTTTTGACAAAGGAGCCAAGAACATACAATGGAGGAAAGGAAGCCTCTTCAATAAATGCTGGTGGGAAAACTGGAAAGCCACATGCAAAAGAATGAAACTAGACTGCTGTCACCATATACCAAAATTAACTCAAAATGGATCAAAGACCTAAACATAAGACCTGAAACAATAAGCTATGTAGAAGAAAGCATAGGTACTAAACTTATGATTTTGGGTTCAGAGAGGACTTTGTAAATTTTACCTCAAAGGCAGGGGAAGTAAAAACAAAAATAAATGAATGGGATTATATCGAACTAAAATACTTCTGCACAGCAAAAGAAACCATTGACAAAACAAAGAGGCAACCAACCACATGGGAGAAGATATTTGCAAACAATTCCTTTGATCAGAGGCTAATATCCAAAAAATATAAAGAACTCATACAACTCAACAAAGAAAAAAATCAAACAATCCAACTAAAAAATGGGTTGAAGACCTGAACAGACACTTCTTCCAAGAAGTCATACAATGGCCAACAGATGCCGTATTTCCCCATGTATAAGATGCACCCTTTTTTGAAAAATTTGGGTTCTAAAAACTGGGTGTGTCTTATACAGTGGTTGTAGATTTTTTTTACTTGCATTTTCCACTTTTTTCCATGCTTCTTTTTGCACTCATACAACCACTGTATAAGACACTCCCAGTTTTCAGACCCCAAATTTTTCAAAAAATGGTGCGTCTTATACATGGGGGAATACAGTATCTGAAAAGATGCTCAACTTCACTAGCTATTAGGAAAATGCAAATCAAAACCACAATGAGTTACCACCTCACACCTGTTAGAATGGCTATCATCAACAAGAGAAGTAATAACAAGGGCCAGCCGAGTGGTGCATTGGTTAAGAACTGGCTTGGGACACCAGAGGGCCTCAGTTCGGATCCCACATATGAGAGCCAGTGACACTGCCCTTTACAGCTAAGATGCTGAACAACAGCTCAACCTGGAGATGGGCTGCTGTGGGTCGCCGGCGACGGCGTAGGCTACAGTCCCCTGCTGCAGTGTGTTGCCATGGGCTACCATGTGTAGCTGGTAGCCAGCGTGAGCGGCCAGCAGCCTCCGTGAGCAGCCATCCAGAAGCCAGAGACTGATCTGCCTCGCCCTGGAAGAGTGCAATGATGGTGCCTGCTTGGGCCAGTGAAGCAACATCCTCCACAACTAGCCTGAAGAACAACAACAAAAAAACAACAGCAACTTGTCTGTTCCCTCGATTTCCCAGCGCTGTTCCCCTCCCCCAATTCCCCAATAAAATCTTTAAAAAAAAAAAAGAAGTAATAACAAGTGTTGGAGTGGCTGTGGAAAAAAAGGAACCCTCATACACAGTTGGTGGGAATGCAAATTGGTACAGCCACTATGAGAGGCAGTGTGGAGGTTCCTCAAAAAATTAAGAATAGAATTACCATATGACCCAGCAATTCCTCTTCTGGGGACCTACAAAAAAAAATCTGAAAACATTTATCCATAAAGATATATATACCCCTATGTTCACTGCAGCGTTATTTACGGTGGCCAAGACATGGAAACAACCAGAGTGTCCTTCGATAGATGATTGGATAAAGACGATGTGGTAATATATACACAATGGAATACTACTTGGCCATAAGAAAAGATGAAATACTGCCATTTGCAATAACATGGATGGATGTTGAGATCATCATACTAAGCAAAATAAGTCAGAAAAAGTCAAGAACCTCATGATTTCACTATATGTGGGATATACAACTGAAAGGAACAAACAAACAAGGCAAACAAACAAGCAAAAACTTATAGACACAGACAACAGTTTAGTGGTGACCTGAGGGAAAGGGGGAAGGGAGGGAGATAGAAGAGGGAAAAGGGTGTCAAATATATAGTAACGGAAGAGGACTTGACTTTGAGTGGTGAACACACAGTGCAATATATATTGGGTTGTTGTAAAAGTCATGACATATTTTTTCTATGTTTTTCATTGCAAAAATTTGTCATGACTTTTCCGACAACCCAATAGATGATGTATTATAGAAATGTATATTTGAAACCTACATAATTTTACTAACCAATGTCACCCCAATAAATTTAATAAAAAAATTATTTGTTGTTTTGAGTCCTTAAGTGGGGGAGGTGTAATTTGTTATGCAGCAAGAGATAACTAATACATGTGTTGATTTCTATAAATATGTATGGCTCTCCATTGTATTAATCTTCTTTAATGACATTCAATAAGTCTTTGTAGCTCTATGGAAATCTCAAATACTTTAAGAATTTTGATGCTGTTGTGATTTTCTCTTCTCTTTTTTCCTCCTGTTTGTCACTGGTGAAATGAAACACAATTAATTGCATGTGCTTATTTTGTATTCAGCAATTCCAAACATTTCTCTGCAAATGATCTGGAGTTTTCTTCATAGATATTTATATTATCTGTGAATAGTGAGAGTTTTTCTTTTTCCTTTCAATTCCTATAATAATTTTGCTGACTAGTATCTCCAATACAATGATGAATAGAACTACTGACAGCAAGAAATTCTTTCTTACATGTGATTTTAAAGGGAATACATTTAATATATCATCATTATGTGTGAAATTTGCTATAATTTCCTTGTAAATATTTTTTACAAAACATTAGGGAAGTTCTGCTCTATTTCTTTTTAACCGAGATTTTTTATCATGAATATTGAATTTTGTCAAAAGTCTTTTATGCATGTATTAACATGATAATATATTTCTCCTTCAACCTCTTAATAACATTAATTTTTCTCTTATTAAAAAACATTACATTCCTGAATCAGACATTCATTTCTAAACCAATTGTGTCTCAATTCTGGAAGCAAAATAAAGGGTTCAAGACTTAACCATCCCCCACAAAGTGGTTAACCTATCCAATATGATTGTAACCTTTAGCAAGCAGAAAAATATAATGAATTTTCAGTCCTATATGTACTCATAAAACAATTGTATTTATTATTGATGATCCTGTACTACTTTAAAAGGGAATTCGCTCCAAGTGTAAGACATTCTAGAAAAGGCAAAACAATGGAGACAGTAAAAAGATCAGTGGTTTCCAGGGGAGACAGGGATGAATCGGTGGAGCACAGAGCATTTTTAGGGCGGTTAAATTAGTCTGTATGATATTATAAAGGTGAATACATGTCAGTATGTATTTGTCAAAACCACGGAATGTACAACACCAAGAGTGAACTCTAACGTAAACTATGGACTTTGGGTGATGATGACGTGTCAATATAAATTCATCAGTTGTAACAAATGTATGACTCTGGTAGGGGATGTGAATAGTGGGGGAGGCTGTGCACGTGTTGGGGCAGGGGGTATATGGAAAATCTCTGTGCTTACCACTCAATTTTGCTATGAACCTAAAACTGTTCTAAAAAACAAAGTCTGTTTTTTAAAGGGGGTGGGACTTGGTGCTTGTTTCATGTTGGAACTGCATATTGGAGTGATTAATGGGCCCTGGGTTTATTCCTATAATTGACACACTGAAACATGCTTGAAACATGCTTTTACAGTTTTTCATTTTGCAAAGGATGGAATCCAGTAGAGGGGAAGGGGGAGGGAAAGAGAGAGATGTAAACAATATTGAATATTACATTTTCATGATTTGAAACTTTAATACTACATTATTATTGGAAAATATTCATGTTTTCAAAAGCCTGCTATGGGTGAGGATCATTTTGATTTGATTTGTACTGCTTTGTTTTTCAAGAAAACAGAAACAATTATAAATAACAATGCACTCAATGCCACCAATGAATTAATGTTGCCAGATTTTATGATCTGTGTACTTGAAATTATATCCTGAGTTACATTCATAATATAAGTCTCTGTGATGTATTGCTGTTACTCACTTTTTCTCTATCCTGCTTCCTGCTCTTAGTGAAAGTGAGATATGTGAACCCACAATTTAATGGATTCTAGTTGTTCATTTGTTGAGTGGGTAAGACATGTAAGGCACCATGCATAAATGCTGTGGTTCAGCCCTTCTAGAACAAACTAGAAGACCTCCTCTGAGGCTTACAAGCTATGCTGCCATCTGAACAAATGTTCCACTCACAGTCTCAAGTCAAAGTGGAGAGGGGTTCATGAAAAAGGCGGGCCAAAGACTTAGACATTAAAAGTGGGGGATAAGGAACTTGATCAGATATCAAGCCTGGTAATGGACACAGATGGCCAAGGCTGAGGCCTACTTGAGAAGAGGGCTCATAGAAGCCTAACTAAAGTTTGACCAAAAAGAGAAACTTTGTCACCCTCTATATATCAGTCGACATTTACATCACCCTGTTCCAAAAAATTCAAGGGCAAACATTGATCTTTCCTAAGACCTCTGGTTAAAACTGACTGATTGGTCTGGTATGGGTCCCACGCTCATTTTGAACAAACCACCATGTCTAGTGTAACATACCATGCTTGATCAAGCTTGGTTTATGTTTCTTTCCCTGTGAAAGTCAAAGAGCCCCCACTGGGACCATATAGGAGAGAGAAGATCCTCAAAGGACCAGAAAAAAGAAGATAGACAAACATGCCAGACATTCAAATTTTGTGTTTGCCATAGTCTATTACATTCACGGTACACATTTTCTACAAGACTTTGAATTCATAATAACAAATAGAAACAGTGATAATAGGAAGTACTTTAGATGTGGTTCACCCATCCAGAACACTTGATAGAATATGCTTTCAATTATTGTATTTATTTTCCTTACCTCCCAGAATGCCCCAATACAAGCCCACCCCCTCTGCTTGTTTTCCCCAGTCAGGCAATTCCTCCATCTGCATGTGATGGACTACTCTTACCTGTCAACTCTAATCATGAAAGCCCTGCCCATCCACCAAGGCCTCAATAAATGCCATCTCCACCATGTTGCTTTGCTAATTGATATGGTGCATGTGTCATCCCGCCTCATCACTCACAACCATGTAACCCCCTTAGACTGTGAGTTCTTTAAGAATTGTGTCTCCTATAATGTGGAGTACACGTTAGAGTCAACATAGTTCCACGACTGAAGCTGGAGTTCAAATAAAATTTCCTTCATGAACTAATATATTGATTCCCATTTCTTTTTTAAAGATTTTTATTGGGGAATTGGGGGGATGGGAACAGCACTGGGGAATTCGGGGAATGGGAACAGACAAGTTGCTGTCCCTTTGTTCTTCAGTCTAGTTGTGGAGGACGTTGCTTCACTGGCCCAAGTTGGCACCATCATTGCGCTCTTCCCGGGCAAGGCAGA
>NW_017731505.1:2548638-2550960 GCF_001890085.2 Hipposideros armiger
GGGCCCTCTGGCGTCCCAAGCCAGTTCTTAACCATCGCGCCACTCGGCCGGCCCTTATTTTCCCCATTTTAATGATGAGAACACTGAGGTTCAGAGAGGTCCCATAACTACTAAGTAGAATGTCCAGTGTTAGGCTCACATCTTTCAACTCCAAGTCCAGTGCTCTTTTCACTACAATGTCAGGAAAGGACCTCAGAGGCCATACTTTTTGTTTTTGTACAAGATGAACAAGAATATAAGTTAGCATTTGAATATTCATTATAAGACTGGCCTGATCTTCAGAGAAAGGCAAGTAGGACTCAGATCACGTGGCCTCAGTTCTCACGACGACTTGGACTAAGAGCTGGTGTCTGGAAGTGAAAAGGAGATAATACGTGGACTCTCTTAGCCCACATTGGGCTATATTTTAAATAAAATTAGGGATAATGTGCAACTATGCAAAAGGTCAAACAAAAGTGCACTTGAAGGAACCTCCAGGCAGGAGGACCCTGGTGCACAAACTCACAAGCCTGTTTATGATAACCTTGGAATGCTGATCCAAAACCTAAGGGCATTTTTCTTTGAACGAACACCCTTACTTCCCCTTGCCTCTATCTGGAGTATCTTCCCTGCCTCCCCAGCTAGGCTATCTAAACAGAAGCCTGACAATTTCTTTCAGAATGGCTTCCCATGGGGGGCACTCCCCTAGGGATTATCAATCAATTTTCCTGGGGCTTCAAAAGCCACTGGGCCAACAGGCCTCTACCCATTTGTCCTCCCTATTTTTTGAGGCTATTTTACCCTCACCATTGCTACTGATGATCCCTGAGATTTGAGTTGAATAAGAACCTAAGATCACAAACCAAGCCCCTAATGCTAATCAGCAGAGCCCCCACTCACCACTGTTGACTGTCCCTCAGCTGGTGTGAACTTCGAGCTATTTCTTTCAGATCAATGTTTAATACGGGCCAGTGCCATGATGTTCAGAGAGAGGGAGTTTTTCTCAGTAGGTTGAAAGGGGAAAGGCAATGGGGGGAGGTTACCACCATCTGTGAGGAATGACTGAGGAAATAAATTTAGTAGAAAATTCACACAATGGTAATGACCATTAAGCCATTTCAGCTACAACAACTGAGCCAACTTGAAAACAAAATAAATGAAATAAAAATAAAGCAGGGAGTAATGAAGATGAACTACATTTCAAGCATCTAATGTTCAGATGCTTCATATTTTCAAAATTCAGCTGGTTAACTCTCATTCTGATCTTATCTTGCACATGCCTCTAAAAAAATGAGAGAACTTGAATTTCCCAAACATCTACAAGTGTGTCAGCTAAATGAAAGCACACAGGATTTGTGTTTGTGTGTGTTAGAAATGGCGGGGGGGGGGGAGTACTCCTCACATTCACTCCTTGAAAAGAATAGTAGGTGCCTCTCTCAAGATTGCAACTAACGAGCTTTTTTGGCCTTGTACAAGTTACTTATTCTTTCTGATCATCAGGTGCTTCATATATAAAATCAGTGTAGTTATACTAGCTTCAGAAAGTTCTGGTAAGTAATAAATGAGGTATGTGTGAAAAACACCCAGTCCAGTTCCAAGCAGAAATGGTGCTCAATTACAGATAGCTGTTGTATTTTTATTGCTGTTATTGAAACTTCTGCATGTCAATATCTAGAACAAAGTCTAGTTCTGTATGTCAATATTTTAATATCTGTAGGTCAATACTTAGCTATCTGCACATCAATATCAAGAACAAGGACCCTGCCACCATTCTTCTATCGAGGCATGTGGACCAGGAAGGAATTCTTAGGTAATAAATTGCAGGTCAAAAAATTAGGAAAACATAGTATATAACAACTTTTTCTGGACTACAAATTACTTGCTTTTCAGCTGGAGAACCAAGGTCCAAATGACATTAAAATAGCTATAAGTTCTAAAGAAGATATATATTTTTGCATCAAATATATGGAACATTAATACATATATATATATATATATATATATATGGTTTTAACTGGTAAATATGTACATATACCTTACATTTAACATGCTGCTCTTACATAAAGACTGCATGTGGTAGATTGAATAATGACCGCAGAGATGTCCACATCCTAATTCCTTGAACTTCTGACTATCTTACCTCACATGGCCAAAAGGGACTTCGCAGATGTGATGAAGTTAAGGATCTTAACATGGAGAAATGAGAGAGGGGAGAGAGGAGAGGGAGGGAGGAAGGGGGGGAGGGAGGGAGAGAGAGAGAGAGAGAGAGAGAGAGAGAGAGAGAGAGAGAGGATATAAGGATGGAAGCAGAATTCAGAGAGGAGAGAAGATGCTACACGGCTT
>NW_017731505.1:2551037-2552023 GCF_001890085.2 Hipposideros armiger
TCAGCATCTTAGCTGTAGAGGGCAGTGTCACTGGCCCTCATATGTGGGATCCGAACCGGGGCCCTCTGGCGTCCCAAGCCAGTTCCCAACCATCGTGTCACTCGGCCGGCCCTTGATTCCCATTTCTTAGCAATGCATTCTGAGTGTATAAACCCTTAGTTCTTGTCTTTTTCCAAAGCTTTACCGTAAACTGAATGATTATTTAGGGGTTCACTTATATGACCATCTGTAAACATAGTAACAGGATAGTTTGAGTCACTCTTTGTTAATCCTTTGGAACGTTGTCTTATTACAGATAAAGCTTTCAATTGGGAATCAAAAAACCTAGCTTCTAGAACCAGCATTGTCACCTATGAAATATGGGACCTGGTCAAATTTAGTGCCTCAACCTTATCTGTAACTTGGGGGTACCTCCAAGGTTTTTTATGGCTCAAAACCAGTTTTACATTTTCTTATTGTTCCCTGTGTACCTGTGGTCCTTTATTGTCTTAGGGACTCTCTCCACACATACAGTAGTGAAATATAGAAATAAATATTGGGTTGTCGGAAAAGCCATGACATATTTTTTCTATGTTTTTCATTGCAAAAATGCATCACGATTTTTCTGAAAACTCAATATTTATTGTTACATCAGGAAAGAGGCAGTTTTGGGGACCTACAACATTAAAACCGCCTCTTTCCCGATGTAACAATAAATATTGGGTTGTTGGAAAAATCATGATTAATTTTTGCAATGAAAAAACATAGAAAAAATATGTCATGGCTTTTCCGACAACCCAATATTTATTTCTATATTTCACTACTCTATGAAGAGCCTTCACAACAATTGCATTTATTTTCATAACAATGCTTCTTGATAGATATTATTTTCCCCATTTTTTTTTAAAGATTTTTTTTAATTGGGGAATTGGGGGGATGGAAACAGTGCTGGGGAATTGGGGGAAGGGGAACAGACAAGTTGCTGTCCCTTTGCTCTTCAGTATAGT
>NW_017731505.1:2554545-2564906 GCF_001890085.2 Hipposideros armiger
GAGAGAGAGAGAGAGAGAGAGAGAGAGAGAGAGAGAGAGAGAGAGAGGATATAAGGATGGAAGCAGAATTCAGAGAGGAGAGAAGATGCTACACGGCTTGTTTTGAAAATGAAGGCAGGGGCCATGAGCTAAGGAATGTGAGAATCTAGAATCCGGAAGAGGTAAAGAAACAGATTCTCCCACAGAGCCTCCAGAGGGAACGCAGCCCTGTGGCCCTATTTTAGACTTCTGACCTCCAAAACTGTAAGATTATAAATCTGTATTGTCTTAAGCCACGAAGTTTGTGGAATTTTGTTATAGCAGCTGTAGGAAACTCATGCACTGCAGACACCTGATATGACTCAGCACCTCTCACTGAGAGCTCTAGAAATGCAAATTGCCATGTCTTGCTCTTCTCTTTTTGGACAAGGGTAGGAAGTTTATTACCCATTGTACCTCGATAATTTGGAAGCTGCAACGCTGCACTGGGGAAATATCTAACAAACACCACCACAGTACTACTCCATTGTTCTTTTTCCCATACTGTATGCCAATAAAGGTATCTTGAAATAAAGATTCCATGTAAATATGACCCAGAGTTTTAGATACCTATTATCATCAGCAAAATCTTGTTTGCAATTCAGATGAGCTATTTAAGAGCAGATTTAGTCATAATTTATAAGAAACACAGAAATAATTGGGGTCAGCAGTTACCTACTGCTCCTGGTCCCCAAGGTAATATGGAAATGAAAAGAAAAAAAACAAACAAACAAAAACAAACCAATAACAACAAAACAAAAGCAGCTACTTTCTTCCTCATGATAGTGGGGGTTTTTTGAACCACAAATGTTAAAAGCCATCAGTTCCCTATAACTCCTACTCACGGTATTTTTCTCAGCTGGGGCTATTGTTCAAGAACTTCCATCCACTTTCCTTTCCCTACAAAGGTCTCACTCCCTCCAATTTTTCTCTTCATAATTGGTGTTATTTGACAAAAGAATAATCTTCTGGCAAATTAAGGGTCCCGATGAAATCCTGCCTGGTGTTATAGATTACACCTTGCTGATTTCTTTGGGGTTAAATGTGATCCTAAAAGAAAATTTCCCAGGCTTTTCTGAAACATTTGCTGGCACTAAAAGTAAACTTATGGATTCCAGGCCCTTCTGTGGCATCTTTGATCTGAGGCTGCTCCAAAAAGCAAATTCTCTATGCATTATGCATTTCCTAATTTGCTGTCCCCTGGTCCATTTCCTCAAATCTTCAATCAGTACAAACTTTCCCTGACTCTGCTGGTTTCCTCCCTTGTCAGCTCCCTCCTCCCTTCTCTTTCCTTTTTTCCTCTCTCTCTCTCTCTCTTTTGCTCTTTCATGTTCCTTTTTCTGTCTTTCTTCCTTTTCACTTTATCTTTTTCTCCCTCTCTCTCTCCCTCTGCTTTGAGCCAGGCCACTTTTTTTTTAATTTTATTAAATGTATTGGGGTGACATTGGTTAATAAAATTATTTAAGTTTTAAGACCCAAGCCATTTAAAACAGGTTTACCTAACCCTCAAATGCAGGGGGCTTATTATAAGGCTTTGTTGGAGCAAATCGATTTTCCAAGGGCACACAGTCTGTCATAAGTACTGAGAGCTTTGCGATGGCCCTGGAGAATTTTTAACAGACTCTCTAGTTGGAATTTGCCATTACCATGTTAATGTCAGATTTCAGTAGGGAGGCCCACAGATGGTGATTCTGAGGGATTTACACCCCCATTAACTTCATAGATTAAGCTCTAGGTAAGGAAATACCCATGTGCACACAAGAAAATGAATTACTAAATAATGTGGCATCGAATGGCTAGGCTGGTTCTTTTGTACTCTTATGTTTATAAGGTCATGTCCTACAAACACAGGGAAGTCAGAAATTGCCTTCTGGGTGGCAGGAGAGCGTATGGTTACTGCCTTGTGTCTGCCTTCTCAGGGCTTGAGTTGAATTCCTGTTTTGCCACTGACAAGCCTTGTGACTTTGAACAAGTTAATTCAACTCTCTGAGCCTAGTGTCCTCATCTGAAAAGATCTAGATAGTGTTTTACTTGCCTCATAATATTGTTCTGATAATTAAATGAGAAAGGGCCTGGAAAATGCTTAACACAGTGTCTGCCCCACAATAAAACCTAATAATTGTTAGCTATTATTCATTTATCATCAGGGGCTACTATAACAAAGTACCACAGACTGGGTGGCTTATGAACAACAGAAACTTATTTCTTACAGTTCTGGAGGCTGGAAGTCCAAGGTCAAAGCACCAGATTGCTCAGGTTGGTGAAGGCCTCTTCCAGGTTACAGATAGCCGTCTTCTGGCCATGTCCTCATAAGGTGGAAGGGGCGAGGGAGCTCTCTGGGGTCTCCTTTATCAGGGCACTCATCCCATTCCTGGGGGCTCCACCCCTATGACCTCATCACCTCCCAAAGACCTCACTTCCTAACACCATCACATTGGGGGTTACAATTTCAACATAAATTTGGGGGGACACAAACATTCAGACCATAGCAGGAAGGTAAAAGAAAAGGGTTTGTTTAGCTCCTCCATGCTTATATGATCTAAGTTAATACCCATAACAACTCCACCCAGCACATAATGTTAATTCAGAAACTCTGATGAGTCTGGGACTTTATCCTACTTAATCTGACCGGAGGCATGAGGCTTTCTGGATTAGAGAACAGACAATTTATTACTCAAGGCAAAATCAGCCAGAGCAACATCTTAGCACCAGTTCCCCAAGCCCTAAGCCCCATGGGGTGATGGAATGAAGGCCACCTGTTACGTTCCGCATGCAGGAGGGCTGCAGTCTCTAAGAGGAACCCCGAAATTTGGAGACCTGAATCTTATACAGCCTGCTGGCACATCTGCCCATCCTCCGCTCAAAAAAAGAGGGCAAGATGACTCATGAAGCAAACCTCACCTATCTGGGGTAAGAGGAGACTCTAGCTTCACTACCCTGAAAGTAAGCAAATGGCTGAGATCAATCCCTACATCTCTCTGACTTTAGGGAGACGCTATCTCTAGATTCTGGGGCCTTTGCTCAGAAAACCTGGGCCATACGGAAACATGAAAAAAGTCATGGAGAATTGTGTACCAACTGGTGTCATCCACGTTATACAGACATAACAGTTGTCCACCTTGGGATCAGGAATAGGAGACACTAAGCCTGGGTCATTATGCCAACTCTGCTTCTTTAATTTGTCTCCACAACCCATAAATAGTATTATTTATGGTCTTTGTAAAAGCCAAGTCTTAAAATCCTTAACTCAGATGAACCATTTGTGCGTGTTGGGGAAAGCAAAATAGGCTATAAATTACTGAAGTCAGCCCACGGAGATTTTTCCTGCAACATACCCCTGTCTTTGGGACATACTCCGTCACTCTCCAACACTAAAATTGACCTTTTATCTGTTCCATTTCTTCAGGGCATTTTAAAATAACATTAAAAATAAAAATTTACTTTGAATATTAAAGGAATCTTCTAAAATTTGTATTTCACATGGAACACTGTTAATAAATGATTGAACCCAGCTTGCAAATCCTAATGAAGGTTTCATCAGGTAGATATTTGGTGGAAGGATATGTCTCACACAAAACACATCTCCAGATTGGGGAAGGGGGTTATCACTTTGTGAGGGGGGTAAATGTCTAACTAGTACATTGTTTCGAACACCTGAAACTAATAATAAAAAAACACATCTCCAATTAACAGCTACAAGCGTATTCATGTACATTGTTTTATTTAATCCATTAAAACACCCAGGGCAGAGGTCCTTCAGAAGAGGAAATAGGGAGTTCAAGGTTAAGTGTGTGTTAGAGGTTAAATAGAGGTAAGCTGCAGCATGGATCCAAGCCTTCAAATTTGAAGGATGCTGGACTTTTGTCAGCTCCTGCACCTTTCAAACCAGTGATTCCCAATTACAGTGTGTGTGTTGGTGGGGCAGGAGCAAGTCTTTAGGAGGGGCACCATGGCAGATTCGCCTGAATGTGGGTTCAAACCATGACCCCCTTTAGAGATTTTGCTATACTCCTTGAGTGAAAGCCTTGCTACTGATAAGATAGTGACCTAGCTAGCCCAGGGGGATGTTCAGAGAAAAAACTCCCTGAGAACTACTACTCTAATTTTATAGTTAATCAACATACTACCAAGCGATTAAGAGAAATAATTTCATGTAGTTAATAGAGAGATAGTCCTAAAATTAATACAGAAATGTTTAGTGCATTCTAGTCTAGAACAAGCTCAGTGGTTTATGCAGCATGCACACAAATATTCCTATTACTATCTTTGCATAAATATTTCTCCTACTTGCTTTCCTTTCATTTAACCAGGTATATCATAGTTTCACTTCAGTGTATTTCTTTATAATGACAGCTAAAGTTTACATCTCAGAATGTGAAAGTTTGACCTAAGTGTGGTACTTAAATTCTAATAATAATGAACAATAACTCATCAGTGAGAACCCTTTTGGAAAAGATCACTCAAGGAGAACATTGTTCTTGACAGTGTGAAGAGTGCTGCTCTGCTCCACCAACAGGCAATCATGAAGCATGGGAGAAAATCAGCTTTAGCATCAGACGACATTCTTCCAGACGCCATCGAAATTCGCTCTCATCTTCCACCAAGTTCAATACTACTCCTCACCACCTGTTTCATTTGAATGAGCTGCCAGAGAGAGAGAGGAATGGTGTACATTTCACTGCTCTGCAATTTCCCAGAAGCCAGACTTTATAATGCAAAATATTTGAATTTTGTATATTTCTTGAAGTGGAAACATCAAAGGAAATGCAAGACAAACAGCCGCCCTAGGTTTTAGTCCCCTTCTGCTTAATTTTAAATGCAGGCAGTCCTCCTTTGCATGGCGGTGCAGGACTGTAAAAATGGCCATGCAAGCTGAAACTGTGCAAAGTGGTCTTTTAATCGTCAATGGAGAAGTTATGATTGTATTGTGAATTACACACTCTATGTCAAGATATTAAAGACTCTCCTACTGTTGGTTATAAATGTAGAGGGAAATAAAACATAGCAAAACTAATATTTAAGTAAGCTGTAATTTAAAACATTAGAAACATTAAGAATCCAAGTGGTTTATTTGTTTGTAAAACACCTTAAAATGGAGTATTTTTTTCTATGCCTTGGAAAATGTTGATACTCCTTTATAACATTTTGTTCTTTGGACCTTCAATATCATGAACTATCTCTGAGAGCTCCCTTAGTGTGAAGTTTTTTGCCAGCATCACTTCCTGGGGGACATCTTCATTTGTTCTGTTGCAGCCACTCTCCTCATTTATGTTGACATGTTCTCCTTCACCGAGTTTCTCTGGCAGCATATCTACAGTCCCTCAAATGGCAGCAGTATCAATATTTCCACTGCCAGCTTTCTCTTCTTAGATTTCATTTATGTTTGATGGGAATTTCACTTCCAAAGTTATCACATTTGCTTTCTTTGCTGCACTTTCATTTTTGTTGACCTATTCTCTCTTTCAGCTATCCTTTTTGTATAATATCATGTGAGCTTATCACATGACAAAGAGGCCACACAACTTTGCTGTCTGTGTGTGAACTGAATGGCAGATACACAGATGTACTCATCAACAAAGTTTGAAAGAAGTGAGGACCAATTAGCCAAATGCCCAATATATCAAATGACCAATTTGTTTAAAGTCAATTAACTAAAGGATCAATTTGAAAAATGATTAATTTTCCAAATGACCAGTGGATTGAATTTGCCAAAATTTCTCATTCACTCAAACCTTCCTTTAAGGGACAGTCTTCTTGAATGTATTGAACGAAATAAATATTTTATTCTTAGGATCATAGTTTTCTTAACTATAGTAAATAAAAATATTGAATCAATATCTTTTAGAATATGTTCAGGATATTTATAATATAAAATTTTCATAAAACAGTCAATATAATAAATAACTTCATTGGCATGGTTTTCTACCATTAATATGGAAATTAATGGAAAATATATTCATAAACTAAAAACCAGCCTAAAACCCAGAACTTCTGACAAGTTAATGTGTCTAGGGAAAATATATTGACTAGACTCAAGAAGATTTTTTTTTTAAAGATTTTATTGGGGAATTGGCAAAGGGGAATAGACAAGTTGCTGTTTTCTTGTTCTTCAGTCTAGTTGTGAGGGACGTCGCTTCACTGGCCCATGTTGGTATTATGATCATTGCGCTCTTCCCAAGTGAGGCAATCAGTCACCGGCCATTAGACAGCCGCTCACGGCGGCTCATGGCAGCTCACACCATCTGCTGGCTGCTCACGGTAGCTCAAGTCAGCCCACTGCAGCCTACGCCATTGCTGGTGACTCCCAGCAGCCCAGCTCCAGGTCGAGCTGTTGTTCACTATCTTAGCTGTAGAGGGCACAGCATCACTGGTCCCCATATGGGATCCGAACCAGCGGCCCTGCTGCTCAGAGCTTGCACTCCCAAGCCAACTCTTAACCAACACGCCAGTTGGCCAGCCCAAGAAGAATATTCTTAAAATAAGTCTTTGGTAAACTTACAAACTTTGATGAATCAGCCATTAGGCATTGGGAAATTAGCTCTCAGTAAGTTGACTCTTAGCCAACTGGTTTTCAGCAAAATGTCTCCCAGCCCACCTCTCCGTGCTCTCCCACCATCCCTCCTCTAGGCTGGTTTTGGTGTCCCTGCTGCATATCCCCTGATGTCCTGTACTCCTCTATCATAGTAATTATTGTGCTGTTTTTAATCTTGCTTAAATGTCTGCCTTCCTTTTTCAGCTGCAAGACCCATTAGGTCAGAGACCAAGTCTGTTGTGTTTATCTTTCTGTCCTAGCACCTAGTACAAAATAAATACCATTTCTATAGATAATATTATTGACTTCTTCCTCTGAGCCAGGCACCATATTGGTGTTTTATATGCATCATTTCATTTATCCTTCATGCAATCCTATGAGGTGGGGGAAATTGTTACCACTTTATAAATAAAGAAACTGAGGCTGAAGTCATACAGTGAATACATGGTAAAATAGATTCTAGAATCCGTTATGCAACTTCTCAGTATTAGGAGTTCCATAAGCATATGTTGAATTAATTAAGCACTTACAAATGTTCATTCATAGAACAGTTGCTTGGGAAATTATTGTGTGCCAGGAACTTCTGTCTACATTGTCTTCATGGAGCACAAGCAGGGTCCTTATACTGCGAGAGCAGGCTTTGAGCTGGACCCCCAGAAATCATCACTGAAACTTACTGCAGAGCCAGCTCAGCATGAGCATTGCGACCTCTTTCTTAATGAAGACAGTGGAGACCTGGGAGCTGCCTCTGAAACTGTTGGTCCCAGGGGCTGCACCATGCATGCTATTGGGTCATTGGGAAAGTCATGACATATTTTTCTATGTTTTTCAATGCACAAATGCGTCATGACTTTCCTGACGACCCAATAGGTCTGCACCAGAAAGGAAAGGAAAAGAAAGGAAAAAGGAAAGAGGAAAAGGAAAGATGCCCTGGGTCTTGCTCGTCAACTGGAAGCTCTGGTAAATGTACATGTACTTTATGTACATGTCCACAACGTGTTTTGCCAACATGAAGAGCAAAAGCCAGCCCTACCTTGCCCCTGCCTTCTAAGTTTCCCATGAGTTCATCTGATTAGTGGAACCTAAAGCACACCTGGACCCTGGCTGCAAAGCAAACTGGGAATGTAGTTCTTGGTGTTCCAATCTAGATGGGGAATAGGATGGATGGTACATGCCGATTTACCACCTTTACCATCCACAGTAAACTGATTCTGATGTCACAATGCCACGTCATAGAATGATGCCCTAGAAATCTGCATGTCTGATTTCCTGGCACAGGAGATAGGAAGGATTGTCCTTGATTCATGTATACTCTCACCCCTAACCTAATTATTATCTAAAAATACATAATTGGCATCGGGAAGGCCCAAGTTTAGGAAATGGAATAGAGCAGAGTAATCTGGTTGATTTGGGTTCTAAACCCACAACCATAATTTTATCAGTACATGGCCCTATGAGCCAGCCTGCCTATGTTACACAGTATGTCAGTAACACTGTTTCATCAATCAGCCTCAGCCCCCTGCCATCACATAGTCATGAGATCATTCCCACAGAATAAGCGTTCCTGGTCCAGTCCTCAGAGAGACCTTAAGGAGACATGTGCAGTCCAGGGCAACCAGAACAGAGATAGAGGGAGCCCATTTGCACCGAGGCTGTGAACAGCTTCCCGAGAGCCACAACTATCTAAATATCTCCAGCAAAAAGGACTGACAGTAATTCAAATGGAGTTGTTCAATGGGGAAGGGAAAAGGATCACAAAAAGCAATATTTCCTAGAAGGTTCATCCGGGGATTCATGAAATAGCAACTAATCCTTGGATTAGCATCACAAATGGCAAGAGTAAAGCACAGGGAAAGGACCCTGGTCTGTTTGACCCCAGCATAACATCTCCGGCTGCGACCACCAGGACCAGTAGGACCCATACTGATCCCCTTGAGCCCAAGAGACCCTCTGAGCCTTCTGGCTGTAAACTGGAGGATGTGATACCTGTACCCAAACTTTCCTCTGATGTTGCCATCCTGTGATTTTTTTTAATTTAGATTTTTTAAGGTCTAAAATCTGGTGTTTCAGGTCATGTTTATATTAATATTCCCCACTAACTTTTCACTTGCTTGGGACCAAGGAAAGACTTTAATGTACCTTACATGGGGATATATGTCTTTAATATCTTCATTATAAAGGCCAAATGAAATGTCCCTGATATTCTTCATTCTGCCCCTTTCATAAAAGTTAAAAGGAGGAAAAATGTGACAATGGAAAGCTGCTCTCTAACATAATGATTATTGCATGCTTCCTCCTTTGCAGGCATTGAGCTGCTATTGTGCATGTACTGATTCATTTCACATATCAACACTGAAGAAGCTCTGTTTTCATCCCTGTTTTACACTTATGGAAGCTGAGACAGGGACAAGTTAAGTGACACACCCAAGGTCACACAGGTAGGGGGCATTGGAAACAGCCACTTCTCTGATTCTGATCTCCAGACTTAATCACTACCCTTTATACCATCACTCAGTCTTTCTTCAACAAACATGTATGGGGCATCTTCTCAGGTGAGGCCCTATGCCAGGGGCTCAGGGGGCAAAACTAAGACCCAGCCGCTAGGCTTACAATGCATGCCCTCCAGATGGGGGCTTTGACATCTAAACAGGCCATCTGGCCCCAGGTCTCCACTCTTGATGATTCCATATCCTTCCACTAAAGATAACTCATTTGTTTTCATTTCTCTGGTTACTTCAAAGTTGTACTTTTCCATAGGAATGAGTAATATTTCAAGTTTATTTCTGAAACTTGTTAGTTTTTCTTCCCCTGCTGGGAAATGGTTTCCCAGGAAGACTCCAAGTGTTTCAAAGGCATAATTTATACACAGAGCTTAAGAGTGCACATCAGCTGGTGGCTCAGGGTTCCTTTTGCTTTGCTTTTCAAACAATGGAAGGGGGCCAAGTAGGCATTTCAAAATAGCCAAAGTCCAGGGAAGTGGAAATGAATTCAAATTAACACAAATATTTACTAGGGTGATTTAAAAATCCTACAAATGTTGAAATATCAGAGAAGGAAAATGAATTATGGTGACAGAGTATATTTGCTAATAGTTTTTGGTTGCATGTGGCAAAAATCAACTGGAGTTGGTTTAGGCAGAAAGGGGATTTATTATAAGGCTTCAGGGTGTCTCATAGAACCAAGAGGGGGGACGAAGTTAGGCCTCAGGAAGGAAATGTAAACAAGAACCAGAGAGGAGGCCAAAAAAGAAAAAAACAGGCTGAAGATGTGTGTGTGTGTGTGCACATGCATACATGCACATGCATGTACATACATGCATATGGTTGACTGGCTATTTCTGCTTCTCGTCTCTTCTGGCAGAATATGGCTAACCTAATAGACCCTCAATTTAAATACTGCCATTTCAAGAA
This sequence comes from Hipposideros armiger, assembly GCF_001890085.2. NCBI lineage: Eukaryota > Metazoa > Chordata > Mammalia > Chiroptera > Hipposideridae > Hipposideros > Hipposideros armiger. The sequence goes on from NW_017731505.1 coordinate 2,564,506, forward strand.
CACTCAGAGTTCAACTGTCCTTCAGCACCAACTTAAATTTCCAGAAGAAAATCTCATTGGCCTATTGGGTCATATGTATAATCCTGATCCAATCAATTTCAGCCAGAGTGAGGCAGAGGGTCATCCATACATCCAATCTTCCAACAAATATATATTAAGTGCCTACTAGACCAAATGCTGGGGAAATAGCAGTGATCAAATGGACACTTTCATTCTTGTGGACAGTTCTTAAAGGGAGACAATAGCTTATGACCTACACAAACTCCCCAAAAGATTTCTACCACATAGTCTCTAAGTTTTTAAAAATCATTTTAAATCATGAAAACGTACTACCTCATAGGGTTTCACTAAGATCTTAATCTTAACCTTAATCTTTTTTTTAAAGATTTTATTGGGGAATT
>NW_017731505.1:2564951-2573580 GCF_001890085.2 Hipposideros armiger
CCTTTTGTTCTTCAGTCTAGTTGTGGAGGATGTTGCTTCACTGGCCCATGTTTGTATTATCATTGCGCTCTTCCCGGGTGAGGCAGATCAGTTGCCAGCCACTGGACAGCTGCTCACGGTGGCTCTTGGCAGCCCACTGCAGCCTCACTGCAGCCTACGCCATCGCCGTGGCCTCATGGCAGCCCAGCTCCAGGTCGAGTTGTTGTTCAGCACCTTAGATGTAGAGGGCAGTGTCACTGGCCCTCATGTGGGATCCAAACCAGGACCCTGCTTCTCAGAGCTGGCGTCCCAAGTCAACTCTTAACCAACGCGCCACTCAGCTAGCCCCTTAACCTTAATCTTAATCTTCAACCTTTATGCATTCATTTTTTTCTTTCAGTAACATTTATTGAGCCTCTTTTGTGTATTAGATGCTGAGGAGACTAGAATGTCCTAGTCTTGAAGAGCTTAAGTCCCTTATGAGGGATTCGGACTTGTAAACAAAATTCAGCAACACATTTATTAAGGTGAAAGGACAGACATATATATATATACATATATATATATATGAGAAATATTGGGGAACCAAAAGGTAATGAGGTTCATTCAACCCTGGGGCCAGGAAGGGATGGAAAGATGCTTGTATGTTGCTCTGCCTTTCTAATATTTAATTATTATATATTACCTCTAATATTTAATTATTCATGGACTTACACACCACTTTCTTCTTCAACAGAAACATCTAAGCTTTAGTCTAGGCCTCCTTCACATTCTGAATTAAAGATTCTTCTGAATCACTCTGGGATCAGAGTTGTTATAAGGTTTTGCATACATTATGATGCCATTTTATCATGTCCTGTTTTGATGCACCATTTCAAAAACTGATGTTCATTACTTATAATTTCTTTCTACCAAGCTTTTATTCTGAAAGCTTGGTGCAAATGTTCTTTTAATTTTGCTATAAGGTATGAGAAGAAAAAAAACTCAGATCACTATAGGTTCCATGCTCTTTCCTTAGATAACTGGCTCTCAAACTTTAACATATATCAACAACATTTGAAGGGCTTGATAAAATGCAGATTTCTGAGCTCCATCCCTGGAGGTTCTCATTCAGAAGGTCTGGGATGAACCTCCAGAATTTCTAGGTGGTGCTGACACTGTGGCCAGGAACCACACTTTGAGAATCAGTTGCCTTAGATTTTTCTCTAAATGGTTTGTTGAAACATCAAGGGCTTGACGTTGGCTGGCTATACCATCAGTAATAACAGTCATGTCATAGCACATTCTGCTAAATGTATTTTCAGCTGATTAGATGAATTAACTCTCAATGGAACCTACTGCTGTAAAAATGTATGGCTGGTTGTGTTAATTAGAAATTTCTTGCATGAATATTCAAGAAAATTTTACTAGCCTTGGATCACTGCGAAAAACGTACTTTCACTTTTCATGCAAGTATAGTTATATCTTTAGGAAAGAAAGTACATACGTTGTCATGTAACTTGTTCTTTAAAATGATACACTGTCTGGCAAATTATTTTGTGGATGCTGACAGACTGATTCTAAAGTTTATAGGGAGAGGCAAAAGACCCAGAATAGTTAACACAATATTGAAGGAGAAAGTTGGAGAACTGACATTACCTGACTTCAAGGCTTACTATAAAGTGACAGCCATCAAAATAGTGTGTGGTACTGGCAAAACTATAGACAGAGGGATCGATGGAACAGAATAGAGAGCCCAGAAATAGACCCACAGAAATATAGTGAATATATTGGGTTGTTGGAAACGTCATGACGTATTTTTTCTGTTTTTCATTGCAAAAATGCATCATGACTTTTCCAACAACCCAATAGTAATCTTTGACAAAGGAGGAGTGGCCACACAATAGAGCAAAGTTAGTCTTTTCAACAAATGGTGCTACAACAACTGGACATCCACATGCAAAAAGAAATGAATCTAGACACAAACCTTATACCATTCACAATTCACAAAAATGAACTCAAAATGGATCACAGACCTAAATATGAAATGCAAAACTATAAAACTCCTAGAAGATAACAGGGGAAAACCTAGATGACCTTGGGAACAGCTATGACTTTTTAGGTACAACACCAATGACATGTCCCATGAAAGAAATAATTGACAAGCTGGATTCCCTTAAAATTAAAAATTTCTGCTCTGTGAAAGACAATGTCAAGAGAATGAGCTGACAAAACATAGACTGGGAGAAAAAATTTGCAAAAGACACATCTGACAAAGGACTGCTGTCCAAAATATACAAAGAACTTTTAAAACTCAACAATAAGAAGACAACCTGATTTTAAAATGGGCCAAAGACCTTCAGAGACAGCTCACCAAAGAAGATACAAAGATGGTACATAAGCAATTAAAAGATGCTCTAAATCATATGTCATCAGGAAAATGAAAATTAAAACAATGAGATACCACTACACACCTATTAGAGTGGCCAAACCCCAGAACACTGACCACACTGATAGCTGATGAGGATGTGGACCAACAGTAACTCACTCATTACTGGTGGGAATGCAAAATGGGGCAGCCACTTTGGAAGACAGTTTGATGGTTTCTTACAAAGCTAAACATATTCTTACTATACGATCCAGCAGTCGTGCTCCTTGATATTTATCCAAAGGAGTCAAAAACTTACGTCCTCACAAAAACCTACACATGGATGTTTATACAGCTTTATTCATAATTGCCAACACTTGGAAGCAACCAAGATGTCCTTCAGTAGGTGATAGATAAATAAACTGCTCCATCCAAACAATGGAATATTATTTAGCACTAAAAAGAAAGGAGCTGTCATGCTATGAAAAGGCATGGAGGAAACTGAAATGCATATGACTAAGTGAAAGAAGCCAAAAGGCTACCTACTGTATGATTCCAAGTATATGGCATTCTGGGAAAGGCAAGATTCTGAAGACAACACGAATATTAGTAGCCGTCATTGGTTGCGGGCAAGGAGGGATGAACAAGTAGGGCACAGAGGCTGTCAAGGGCAGTGAGAATACTCCGTATGATGCCATAAAGATGGATGTGCATCACTTTCTGTTTGTTGAAACCCCTGGAATATACCAAGAGTGAACCTTAATGAAAACTATGGGCTTTGGGTGATAATGATGTTTCAATAAGTTCATCAGGTGTAACAAATGTACCCTATGGTGGGAAAGTCGATAATAGAGGAGGCTGGACATGTGTGGGGTGGGGGGCGTAAGGAAATCTCTGTGCCTTCCTCTCAATTTTGCTATGAACCTAAAACTGCTTTAAAAAATTAAAAACATTATACACACACACACACACACATATATATATACATATATGATACAAGAAGCAGTAATAAACAGCGTCAAAGTGATGTATTTCATGTCAAAATTGGTGTTTTTTTGTTTTGTTTTTTTTTAAAGATTTTTATTGGGGAATTGGGGGGATGGGAACAGCGATGGGGAATTGGGGGAAGGGGAACAGACAAGTTGCTGTCGTTTTGTTCTTCAATCTAGTTGTGGAGGACGTTGCTTCACTGGCCCAAGTTGGCACCATCATTGCGCTCTTCCCTGACGAGGCAGATCAGTCGCCGGCTTCTGGACGGCCGCTCACTGCGGCTGCTGGCCGCTCACGCTGGCTGCTGGCTACACACGGTAGCCCATGGCAACCCACTGCCACAGGGGCTGCAGCCTAGGCCTTCGCCGGCGACTCACAGCAGCCTAGCTCCAGGTTGAGCTGTTGTTCAGCATCTTAGATGTAGAGGGCAGTGTCACTGGCCCTCATATGTGGGACCCGAATCGGGGCCCCCTGGCGTCCCAAGCCAGTTCTTAACCATCGCGCCACTCGGCCGGCCCAAAATTGGTGTTTTTGAATTTATCTTTAGCAGCTTTAGGATTGGCAGCATAATTTTCAAATTATTTTAAATTGTGATAAAATCACACAAAATTTACCATCTTAATCATTTTTCAGTATACAGTTCAGTGGCGTTAAGTACATTCACATTGCTGTGCAACCATCACCACCATCCATCTTCAGAACTCTTTCCTCTTCCAAAACTGAAACTCTGTCCCCATTAAACAACCCATTTCTCCCTCTCCTGGCTCCTGGAAACCCTGGAAACCACCATTGTATTTTCTGTCTCTATGGATTTGCCAAAATGTCTTGAAGTGTAAAAGTGGATAAATGCAAACCAATTGAAACTTTAAACTAACATAAAGATATATACCTGTAAACCCCTCACAGGGTAATAGAAAAAGTGAACGAATGAGTATGGAATCAATCCCAAAGCTACTAACATGTGCTGTTGTCAATTTCCTGGTAAGTGATGTTGCTAAGGAGTCTTCTCTAACACCCTGTCACCTTCTTCCCACACTGCACCTCTCATTTCTCACCAGATCCTAAATGACATTTGCAGCATTCATTCCCTAGACTTAAGGACTCTACAGATCAGGTAAGAGCAATGGAAAACCAAAATACTACAATGCCTATTTTTTCTTTTTCCTTTTTCTCCTCATCTTTGAAACCCTGACATTACTGAAGAGTCTGAGCAGAATCATGTCATCAGTATCGGATGTAGAAAAACCTCCTCCCCCAGGCCGAAGGTGATGCTGCCGGCCAGGTTGGGGAGGTCAAAGCACAGGAGTGAGCCAGCATTCCTCTGGGTGCCTGGATACCAAGTTCAAAGGAAACTCTAGCAGATTCTAACTTTAGTAAATCCCCAGGCCAAAGGTAGACTTTTCAGTAAATTAATAATCCCTGAGTGACATTCGATGAGTTCTTTCAAAGACATTTCTCTTCACCTTGCCCTGACCCCTGACCTGCATTTCATTCCTTGCAAAATGAATGGAGCACATCGCGGTGACTTTTCCATTACGATTTGGCCTCTCTCTCTCTAACAGAAACCTTGAGCACACCAGATAATCAATTTACGCTTAGGCTTTTCTGCCAAAGCTGAATGTTTGGCAACTTTAATTTTTATATTACTGATTTTAGAGAAGTTTTATTTAACAAAAATAAAAGTAAAGGTTCAGGTGAGAAGCAAAATAATGTTTCATGAATGCATTGTATATTTATCCAAATAAGCAGCCCTCAAATTATGTTTCGAATGCTGTAGTTTTCTTTCTCTAAAAATATAGACGATTAATATTGTATAAGTCAAAAGTGAACAATTATGGGTAACTATGAATACAGACCTTAAAACTTAGTTTAGAGGCTAAGTTGCACATTGCATTGTAATCAAAGAGGAAATATTAAGTTGGCATTAAGGGAAGGAGAGCTGACATTTACTGAGTCCTACCATGAGCTAGGAAGTATGTGAGACCTTGTGCTTGACCTCACTTACTACCACTGCGACAGCTACTACCCCCCGTTTTGCAGATGAAACACTTGTTCAAGGTCACATAGTTGATAAGTGGCCAAATCAGAATTCAAATCATGTTATTTTCATTCATTTCTTCATTCAAAATTAGTTACTGGGCACCTAGGAAGGGCAAAATGTGGAGGGTCCATCATTACTTCCCATGGAAGTCCTAACATGTACCAAGCACTCCTCTATATGAATTAGCAAGAGTCCTCATATCAATCCCAACAACCAGATGATATTACTATCTTTGTACTGACTATAGGAGCTAGAGAGGATAAATCATTTCTCCAAAGTCACATGGCAAGCAAGTGATGAAACTCGGTTTTGAACCTAGGTCTGTCTGGTTCAAAAAGCAATACTTTAAATTACTGTGTTTTAATCAAACTCTCTGAGCCTCAGTTTCGAGCTTTTCTCCTCTCCTTTCCTCATTTGTTAAGAACTACACATGTCCTGGCATTGCTCAACTATCCGCTTCCGGTGAGTTTGTATTGCAGGCTCTGAGTCCTTATATCTAGCTCTATTCATAATTCGCCAAAAGGTGGAAATGACCCCAATGTTCATCAAGTGGTGAATGTATAAACAAAAATGTGTGTCCATACAGTGGACTATCACTCAGCCATTAAAAGGAATGAAGTACTGACATATCCTACGACACGGATGAACCTTGACAATACCATGCTAAGTGAAAGAAGCCAGACATAAAACACCACATACAGTGTGATTTCATTTTTAGAAATGTTTAGAATCACAGACACAGAAAGTAGGTTAGTGACTGTCAGGGGCTGGTAGTAGGGAGCAATGGGGAGTGACTGCTAACGGGGACAAAGTTTCTTTCTGTGGTGACAGAAATATTCTGGAATTAGATAGTGGTGATGGTTGGAAAACCTTTGTAAAGTTACTAAAACACACTGAATTGTACCCTTTAAAATGGTGGATTTTACCAAATGTGAATGATATCGCAAATAAATAAATAAATAAATAAATAAATAAATAAATAAATAAGCAAGCAAGCAAGCTAATTCAAGTACTAACTCCTCAGATTTTTGTGAAAATTAAATACAGCAATTCCAGGGAAGTACTTGGCACAGGGTCTGTCTAGAGCTTTTTAGGCACCTACTAAAAGCCCTCGCCAATGTTAAACCTTAAAACATTGCATGAGAAGGGCTGGGCAGCATGGGTGGCCACAGCCCTGCAGTGGGTAGCCAACTCTCTGCCCCTCATTCCTTCCTTCGGGACAGCCCTTTGTCCATCTGTCTGTCTATGGGACCTCTGAACCTCCACCCCACCCTGTCCAACCTCCCTACTGCTTCCCCTCCAGCCCAGTGAGAGCAAAGCAGGAGCAGTCCCTGTATGCTCCTTGCTCGGGGTCATTGGTCCCTCACTGTGGTCCCATATGCTGACAACTGGACATAAGAACTCAGAACCTACAGTACAAACTCACCAGAAGCGGACAGTTGAGAAATGCCAGGACATGTGCAGTTCTTAAACAAGGAAAGGAGAGGAGAAAGGAAAGAGCTTTTCTCTCAAAGGGAATGTGAACATGCAAGCTCTATTTGAGGAACTGCGAGGAAGCCAAATGCAGCTAGCTCAAAGGTCCCCATGGAGAGAAGAAAGGAAAGCGCATGGATGAGAGGATGAGGGGGCCCATAGGGCCTGCTGTGCTGCTTGAACTTCATCTAGCAGCCTAAACAATAAGGGAGCAAGAGTTTAAAATGGCCATAGTTTAAACTGTCTTTCCCAGAAATTATTTGCTTATTCTGAAATGTGTATATTACAAAAAGAAAAACGAGTTTCAAATATTGCTTGTCTCAACATATTCAGATTGAGCAGATGCAAAGGAATACATTAAATGAGTTTTAAAGGCGATGCCCATTACAGACACAGTCAGACGTGATGGAGCACTTACACTCTTTATCGAAAATGTGAGCCTTCCCTAAATACCACTGATTATCACCTCCAATGGCCTGTCAGTTTCATCAGAACCAAATATAGCCCCAGATTCCTTCTTCCTTTTTGCCAGAGAATCCTGAACTGGGAAACACAAAGCCATCTGGTTCCCCTTTGGAATTGCCGTGTATTATAATATACACTCACATGTGATAAAAGAAAATGTAGGGAACATATGGTGCAAGGGTCCGAAGGCATTTGAATGATTGCACCAAGGGCCACTTTTAGCTCATTTTATACATGGCCGGGATAAATTTTTTTTTTGCAAAGTCATTTGCAACAGTATATTTGTTTGCCCAGCATGATTGCATTCTTAATCCATTCTTTTGATGTTAAATCAGAAAGTGACAGTGAAGTGGACCAACCATAAATCAACAGGTTACAACTGGGTCTCTCTGGCATTCTTCTCCACTCAGAATGTCACGTCAACCAGCACATATTGAGGCAATTCTATAAATTGGGTTATCTTGAGAAGGGGAGAAGTCAGCAAGAAGAAAAAGGATGGAAAAAAAGAGCATAGCAAGCTAAAAGAAGCTCTAAATTCCTGATACAGATCAAGATGCCTCAGCTTACATGATTGACTATATCCACAGCTTCGTCTACCCTCATAGACAACTTGGCTCCAGATTTTTCAGGATAAATGTTTCTAGTTCAGTGACACACAATAACAGCCTCGTAGGACTGACTTACCCTGATTACAGAATAAAATAATGTATTTTCCTCAATCAAATGTCTTTCTTTCCAAAATTTGTTCTCTCAAACAAGCCTTTTAAACATTATCTTATTTTTCATTTAACAATTAGTTATACCATGCTTATTACATGCCAGCCATTGTTCCAAAGGCTTGCAAATATATTAACCCTCATAATATAAATATCGTAATACTCAAAACAATCATGCGACATAGACATAATTATTATTCTTATTTGCAGATGAGAAAACCGAAGCACAGAAGTAACTTGCCCTAGGACAGAGTACCAGTAGGAGGCAGATCTGAGATTCAAATCTATTTCTTGAATTATTTCATTGGAAATAAAGAAAAGAGACACACTTGGTTATCTCAGGTAAAAGGGGGGATCTCCTATTGCACATGGACTAATTGGAATTAACTTTAAAACAAAGTCTCCAGTCAGCACTACAGCAAACAGAACTTGGTTTGCCTCTCTCAGGCATGGTCTGTGTCTCCCAGAATCTCCCCTTCTCTGTGCCTCCATGTCTCCAGCTCCTACTCTTTCTCATAGATCCTCTCCCCTTCAGGTACACTCTACGGCATCTCCCTCCCCACCCCACTCCCCCCACCTGTAGGAACATCAGTCTGTGCTGTTGTTGGGAGTCTGGAG
>NW_017731505.1:2573596-2615172 GCF_001890085.2 Hipposideros armiger
TCAACATAACAATATGGCCATTTCTCTTCCCCCCCCACCCCTCTCTCTCTCTCTCTCTCTCTCTCCCCCCTCCTTCCCTCCTTCCTTCCCTCCCTCCCTCCAGATTTTGACTCCAGATTCTCCAGAAAATGGCTGGTGGCTCTATGAAGCCCAGCCACTGTAATTCCCTGGACAGCCTAGCATTGCCTTCCATTGAGTCAAGCCCACTCCTGCCATTGGACTAGTTACATGAGTGTGGAAACTAGTCTCCAGGAAGGACTCCCAACAGTTCTCCCCACCCCTATATGTGCATGCTGTGAAAGATGAGTCCATTTCCCCTCCCCTGAATCTGGGTTGGCCTGTGATTTGCTTTGGCTAATAGTTTGTGGTGGAGGAGACATTTTGGGGCTTCTGAGCCCAGGTCTTAATAATACTGATAGCTTCTGTTTCCCTCCTCCTGGAAAACAGCCACCATGTTAGGAGTCTGACCACCCTGGTTAGAAAGAAGCCAAAGCCCTTACACTGTGTTGCAAGAAAGACCAAACTAGCTACATGGAGAGATGGAAAGGTGGAGAGGTGATAGATGTGATAGAGGTGATAGAGGTGATGGAGAGATGGAGAGATGGAGAGATGGAGAGATGGAGAGAGAGAGAGAGAGAGAGAGAGAGAGAGAGAGAGAGAGGCTGAGACCAACTGACCTAGCAGAGCAATACAGAGGTCCCAGATATATAAGCAAAACTTTCTTGGATGTTCTGGCCCAGCCCAGCTGTCAGGTGATGCTGCCAAATGAATGACACGTGCTGACACATATGGAGCAGATGAACCATCCATCTGAGCCCTGCCCAAACTCCTGACCCACCACGTTATGACAAATAATAAATCATTGTTTCAAGGTTCTAAGTTTGAGGCTAGTTTGTTATGCAGCAAGAGATCACTGAAACAGTGGGCTAGTTTGTTTTTAATAACATTTTTCATAAGGTGAAACAGGGAACTGGTAATAGCCAGATAGCCCAATGGATGTCTAGGAGATGTCTACCAATGGGGCCATGAATGAAGCCAGGGAGAAGCAGCAGCAACCCCTGGCTACAACAGGACCTGCCTTTCCCTCCTTGCGTCATTCTGGCCTCACCCCAATCCTATAGCCATTCAGTCTTTTGGGGAAAAGAGTGTTGATGCAACTTCCAAGGTCACTTACCTGAGATTTAAACCGGACTTCCACACCCCTGCTTTTTTCTCTAAACCATGCTTCCTCCCTTTCACTGAAAGGACTTTAGTCTCCAAAGCCACATGACCCAGCTCCCCGGCTGCTAGAGGCAAGCCTGGCTGGACCAGTGGGCACAGCTGGCTGTAATCCTCCATGTCTCATATTGCCAGGCAGCAGCCTTGCCTGCAACTGCTTCACTAGGACCAAAGCTAAGACCCACTCTTATGTCCCCTGAAGGCCCAAGTGGGAAGCCTCCTTTCAAAGTTTACCTGCCGCCTCTATCCCCAACATCATCTGCAAACATTTATTGACCCCCAACTCTGTGCGAGGCCCTATGCTAGTGCCTCAGAATACAAAGAGATTAAATCTCCAAAGTTGACATCAGGAAGGTTGATGGTGGAGGCAGATTAACATGTAAACTACCAGCAGTAGTACATAGCAGCATGCGCAAAAGACCAAAAGAACTGTTTAGAAAATCCATAGCTTGGGAACTCAGATCAGACATGGGGGTGGGTACGGGGATCCCTCTTAGAGGGTGATGAATGAACCAAGTCTAAGGAGCAGAGCTTGGGTTTCTCTAGCGAGAAGGGGAGTTTCAGTACTCTAAGGACTGTTCTTGTAAAAAATAAAATTATTTAAATTATTTAAAGCCACTCAGGTTGAAAAACACATTTAGATTTAAATTAATTTAATTACATAGATAAAATCCCTCCAAATAATTATACGCTCCCAAAGTTAGTTGCATGAACAGCTCAGACAAGCAGACCAGTCAGTTAAGTGTGTAAGCAAGAAGACAGCCTCAGAGAATGTGGAAATCAGTGTCCAACATACAGCAAAGGAGGGGAGTATCAGACAGCAAGAGCCCTTGCAATGCAAGGCTGTACTAGACACACCTCCTCAGCCTCTCCTTCCCCACCCCCGCCTGACTTCCTGTGATCACCTCTGCAATAAGCAAACTTACATCTCAGTCCTTATCACAGGTGCTCATCTCAGGGCCTAAGACCAAGAAACAGCTGGAAACAAGGGAAAGAAAAGATGAGGTGCTGAGGGAAGATTACACAGTTTAGGTGAAAGGCAAGAGGCTGATTGAAGCCAGAAGGGTCTTTACAAAGACAAGCCTCCTAGATCCCAGGTTGCCCCATGGTTGACCTTGCCTATAGAGGACCCTGCCCATTACATACTGAAGAACTGAACACTCCAGTTAGGGCACACTTCAGGAACATCTTTTTAATAAAGGATGCAAAGAGTAACTAATGATATACCCAACTTGGATGGATTTTCAAGGGTATGCTGAGTGAAAAACCCAATCACAAAGGGTTACACACTGTATGATTTCATTTATATAACCACCTTGGAGTGACAAAATTATAGTGAGGGAGAACAGACCAGCAGTTGCCAGGAGTTGGGGCTGGGGGAAGGGTGTGACTATTAAGGTGTATCATGAGGGTGTTTTGTGGTGATGGAACAATTCTGTATCCTCATTGTGATGGTTCTTTGAATCTACACATGTGGTCAAATTTCATTGAAACACACACACAAGAATGCTTTAATAGCATTGTACCAATGTTAATTTCCTGGTCTTGACAACATGCTATCTTTATGTAAGATATTATCACTGGGGGAAGCCAAGTGAAGGAAACACAGGAACTTGACTATTTTTCCAACTTCTTGCCAGTTTTCAACTATTTCAAAATAAAAAGTTATAAAACTGAAAAAGACTTTAAAAAATTTAATGCCAAAATCCAAAGCGGGTGGGGGTGGGGGGTGGGGACAGTCATCTTTCCCTTTCTTCTCCCTCAAACAGCTGTTTTGGCCATATTACCAGCATCCAAGGATAAACTAACGAGATAATCCACGTCAAGGAATCCATGTCAAGGGCCTGCCCGGTCTGTTCAGAATAAACATTATCAGTTATTATGATGACCATGGTTCTTATTGACAAATAAAATCAAAATCGTTACTCCAGCCACCTAGTCAGTGTAAGAATTTAGTGAAGGGATTTATTGTACTAAATATAAGGGAATTGAAGAATTATCTGAAACTTGTGTTTATCCTGATTCCCCTTGGCCCTGACTGCTAAAGAGAATTTCAACTTGCCTGAATGTAAAACAGAAGTTGGGAAATGGAGGGGCTGATATCAGTGACCAGGAAAGCAGCCTTTGATCGAGGCATCATCCAGTGAACTTGATGCAACAATTGTATTGAACCTGATCCTGATGAAAAGAAGATCTGCCTGCCATATGCATGGCTTCCACATAGCAAGCTCTGGGTCTGAAAGGTAGGTACGCACATGCGTGTCTGACAGTGCCAGGGTAAGCAACTATTTGACTAAAAGCCATGTGATGGGACAGAGAGTTGGGGCCACATGGTGAGGAAAAGGCTAGCAGCCCCACGATTGCAGAATCAGTCACTAGGAGCAGATGGTAATGACCAAAAGTGGATTATTGGAAGGAAAGCAGAATTATCAGAGAGCCTGCAGAGTTTAAATCTTTTCATGCAAGCAATTAAGCAGATCATCAATGGGAAATGTTGAACAATATTTATTAAATTATTTTAGTGTCCTAAATGTTAAAGAAACCTTAAATGTTACAGTTGTCAAACCTTAACTTAAAACATTCTCATAGGTGTACATTCTATGGCCACCTCCCTTGGGCCATTTCTCTTTTGACAGACTAATGGCTGAAAGTTCACCCCAAGTCATGAGAACAGGGCACAGAGTCCACGGTGGAAACATGAATGGATGGTAGGCACAGTGTTTTGCCTGGCTTCAAAATGGAAACTTCAACCGGGCTGACAATAGCACCAGTTGGAATTCACCATGAACCTAAACAGAGAGCCTGGAAAGAGAAAATCAAGGTCATTCCAACAGATATCTAGCACCCCCCTCCACTCAAAATCAGAATTTAGAGAATCGTTTCCCCCACTCAGATTAAGCTCTAGACCTGCCTCAGTACTCTAAACTCTCTATGTTGAGCCCACTATTGCCAAGGAAAGGATCAGGAAAAGAAAAGTGGTAGGCTTGAAGTGGCAAAAAATATTCCTGGCTGGTCCAGGAACCAGAGGTTGGAACAAACTGATTGTGAGGGTAATTAGTGATTTGAGAAGAGATATGTTAGACGGGGTATTCCATTTTCAGAGCTAAGGTTGCAGTGCAGCTGAAAACAATGTTACAAGTAGGAGGACCAGCCTAATTTTGGATACATAGTAGGCACTTAATGAATATTTACAGACAGGATGGATGGATGGGTGGTTAGATAATAGATGGATGGATGGATGGATGAGTAGATTGATAGGAGGATGGATAGATGGGTAGATAATTAGATGATAGTTGGATGGATGGTTAGATGATTGATGGGTGGATGGGTGGGTGGGTGGATGGGTGGATGGATGGATGGATGAACAGATGGAGGAACACAGGTATGAAAGGTAGGAACATTGAGTTTCTAATGCTAGTAGTACTGCAAAATGACACTACAGATGCTCCTTAAGTTTTTTACAGACAAAATGCTTTTTGTTTTATTAAAATAAAAACTAAATAAAATCTCCTTCCAGAAATACATGAGAAAGGACGAGGAAGTTCATGTGTCCGTTCTCATAATAGAGCTGCATGTCACATACCACCAAATTGTCTTCTCCAGTGGTCATTTCTGAGCCAAGTTTGAGCCTCCTCTGTGAGTGGAGATGTCCAGGAGAGGATTCTGGAGTTGGGAGTCGAGCCCTCAGGAGAAAGATGTGAGTGTGAAGCGAAGTTTTAGAGAAGAGTCTGCAGCTGACACCACAGGAGTGACTAGTTGACAGTGGGTAGTAAAGTGAGAAGAAAACTAAAGGCAGAGCCATGGGAAACACCAATGTTTACAGGATGGTGAGAAAGATTTGACAAGGGGACTGAGAAGAATGAGAGAAATAGGAATAAAATGCAAAACCATAGAGAAACATGGTTCAAGATATAGAGAATAATGCTGAACCAAGAACATTTTTTAATTTTCTATGGGCTGAGGAAAAGGTGTCATGTGGAAAATAGGAATATTGAGAAGAAAAATATTCAACTTACAAAAATTAATGATTAAAATCTTTATAAAATTAATGTTTTATAGCATCATGTCCTATAAATGGTTGAGAGGTTTTACATAACTTCATACGTGGGTGTATAATTTACATACAGACCTTTTCCTGCAGATGAGAAAGATTTTAAAAACAGGATCAGTACCCAGCAATTCTACTTCTGGCTATTTATCTGAAGAAATCCAAAACACTAGTTCAAAAAGATATATGCATCCCTATATTCATTGCAGCATTATTTACAATATATGGAAGCAACCTAAGTGCCCACCAATAGATGACTGGATAAAGAAGATGTGGTACATATATACGATGGAATACTACTTGGCCATAAAAAGGAATAAAATTTTACCATTTTCGACAAAATGGATAGACCTAGAAGGCATTATGCTAAGTAAAGTAAGTCAGACTGAGAAAGACAAATACCATATGATCTCACTTATATGTGGAATCTAAAGAACAAAATAAACAAAAAAAAACAGAAACAGACTCATAGATAGAGAGAACAAACTGATGGTTACCAGATGGGAGGAGGTTTGCTGGGCTGGGTGGAAAAGGTGAAGGGATTAAGAAGGACAAATTGGTAGTTACAAAATAGTCACGGAGATGTAAAGTACAGCATAGGGAATATAATCAATAATATTGTAATAATTATGTGTGGTGCCAGGTGGGGACTAGACTAATCAGGGGGATCACTTCGTAAATTATACAAATGCCTAACCACTACACTGTACACCTGAAACTAATATAAAATAATATTGAATATCAACTGTTAAAAAAAAGTCATGGGGATATAAAGTACAGCTTAGGGAATATAGTCAATAATATTGTAATAACTATGTACAGTGTCAGAGGGGTAATAGGCTTATTGGGGTTAATGCTTTGTGAGGTATGTAAATGTCTAATCATATTGTTATGTACACCTAAAACTAGTAAAAAGAAAAGATAAAGTTTCATTTTCCTATTGCCTCAGAAATAAAAATTGTTTTCTTAAATTTAAAAAATGTTAAATAAAAAAATAAAACAAAACAGGGTCAGTAAACTTTTTCTGTAAAAGGCCAGATGGTAAACACAGAGGGTGTCAAAAAAATGTATACACATTTTAAGAAAGGAAACTGTATTAAAATTGTAATACTCAATATATACCAATAACAAAAGATGAATACAAGTCACATTTGACTTCTGCAATGACAAGAGGTGCTCAAAGTGGTTCCCATCAGCGTCCAGACACTTCTGATTACAGCAAACTACTGCTTGAGCAACGTTGACCGAAGTGTCCACTGGTATACATTTTTTGGCACCCCCGGTATTTTCAGCTTTGTAGGTCAGGCAGTCTCTGTCACAACTACTCACCTCTGCTGTTGTCACTTGGAAACAGCCATAACCAACATGTACTTGAATGAACATGGCTGTATTCCCATAAAATGCATTTACAAAAACAGGAGTTGAGCTACAGCAGATTTGGCCTCAGGCCCCTAATTTGATGACTCCTCATCTATCGTAATATCTTTACAGATCTTCTCCCTCTTCACCATGAGTTGCCAAAAGGAAGGAAGTAAATAAGCCACCTTCAGAACACACCTTTTCACAGGAAGTACAGACTCAGAGCATCACATGGACCCTTTAACCATCACAGGCTCTAGTAAACGTTCATGGGAATTGAGAGGTGTTTGCTTATGGCAGACAGAAAGTTCTGCCTTTTAGCATGATATGTGCTGCACCTACAAATTAAAACACTTGGAATTTTTACTCCAAGCTCCACCTATATGCAAATACCATTGCTTTGTTTCTTTCAACTACTCGAGTTGTAAGTCACCTTTAAGACATATGTGTTTTAGTTCCTTCCACAAAGGCAATGATTTGTATACATAGTGTTGAGAAAGAGGGAAGGTATTTGAAGTCTTAAGAGGGAACTCCTCAGCAAATTCTTAAGTGTACCAAATACAATGCAAGATTGCAACCCAGTTAAAATCTTAGAAATGTTGTATTCCCTTTAGAGAGAAAAAAGTATTTGGTAAGTGTGTGTGTCGGCACATGGCAGTGAGTCATTTGAATTTTGACCACTCATGCATCGCAACAGTGGGTTTTGCTAGTGCTGTGCACTAAATGTTTCTAGTATACAGAATTGCACTTCATGCCTTCTTTAAAGGTACAGCCGTCTGACTTGCCTTGGCCAATAAAATGTGAGCAGATGTGATGTGTGTCATTTTCAGGCAGAAGCTTTAAGAGTTACAGACGGGCTCCCTTTTCCTCAGCCACAGAGACCAGAAAATTCCAGATAGCAAATGTTCTTTCAGCCTGGGTCCCTGAATTCTCATCTGGCAAGACTCAATTTTTGTAACTAGACCCTGACCAGTTAAGACGGTGGCCTAATTTAATACCCTTGTCTGAACAGCAGTTCCAATAAAGCAGGGGTTAGACGATATTTTTCTGTAAAGGGCCAGAGAGTACAGTAACGTACAGTAACATCATCATAGGTTCTTGGAAACTGCAACTTGAAGCGAAACGATGCATAAGGAAACCAGTGTTACCAGAGGCTCAGTGATAGAAATAAGAGTTAAGTTCCGATGGCATATTCTGGTCCCAGAAACATCACCAAACATCTAAATAAAGATCCCAAACACTTGTAATGTGAAACTTTGAAATGAACGTGATCTATACACACATTTGAGAAAGATGAATCAAAACAAGTCAGATAATGGATTCCAGTTCAGGGGCCCGGGTGGCCATAGCCTCTCCCAGCAGCTCAGGGTGCCAGGCCAGACCCACCTGGACAGGACGCCCTTCCATCTCAGGGCCTCTCACACCCACCCACTCACTCACTCAGGTGGGGACAATGGAGACACGACAGTCACCTCATGTGCACGTCTCTAGGACGTAGGAGGACACCAGAGTCCCCGGAGGAAACCCGCACAGAGGTGGGGAGGCCTGAAAACCACATAGACAGTGGCCCTGATGGGAATTGATTTCTTTTTCTTATAAATATAACAAAATGACATTATTCAAGGTCCTGCTGTACATATTTTCAGCTTTGCAGGCTTACGATGATCTCTGTCACAACCATTCAACTCTACCAGCGGGGAAGCAACCATAGGCAATACATGGATGGGTGTGGCAGTGTTGCAATAAAACTCTATTTACAGAAACAAGCAGGAACCAGATTTGACCTGCAGGATGTGCTTTTCCAAAGACTAATGTAACTCAGTCTTACATTCTCTGTGTATCGCCTCCTGGTCAGGGAATGACTCATAGACACTCCAAGGAAGGAGGTAATCAGAGCCGAGAGCAGAAACCTATTCAAGCTTATGTTTGCCAACTGCTGCAGGACAAGCCTGCCAGAAATAAAGGACCAGAGAAACCATTTGACTCAAGGATTAGCAGAAGTGGAAGGGCAGAAATTGCTATGGAAACAAATGGTTTTGGTATAAGGAATTTGTTATACAATTGTGTGTACTTTGTATGAATTCATGATCCTCTATAATAAAAGTGGAAGAGGAGGAGGAGGAGGGGAAATCTCTACTATTTCATGGAGGCTTTTTAGGAGATGATTTCTGGGAATTAGTATAGTTCATGGCTTTGCATTCGGCAAAATTCACATAAAAGAACATTATAGCTGGAATCATGGCCAGTACTTTTTCTCAGAATAGCATATACATTTTGTTTTAATGATTTCTCTAGTCCCTGAGAAACTATAAGGGCTCAGCTGGCCCCTTAATCTAGATGACATTTTTATGACAATTAAAATATCACCCCAAGGAGGGTCTTTTGTTCTATTGTCAGATTTTATTGGGCTAACATAAGCTAACAAAGCAGAATAAAATTACACAGCTAATATTATATTTAAAAACAGCAATTTATTACATTTAAGTCTATACCAAGAAAATACACTGGCCTTTGGTATCAACCAAAGAAAATTAATCACACAGATGTTTAATATCTGATTATAATTTCTCCCTAAGAGTTTCTCTGTTTGGACCACAGTTAACAAGATTCATCCTTCTAAACATAATGAGAATTTTAACAGCAACTAAAAATCATATCCTTTTACCATTTCTTTGCAATACAGTAGGCCCCCCTTATCCTTGTCCGCAGGGTATTTGTTCCAAGACCCCCAGTGGATGCCTCAAACCATGGGTAGTACCGAACCCTATCTATACCATGCGTTCTCCTGTACACACACACCTTTCCATTTAAAGGCAGCACTTTATGGCTTCTCTTTGGCATATCCGAATTGCCAGCATCACTACTCTTGTGCTTTGGGGCCATTGTGAAGTAAAATAAGAGTGACTTGAACACAAGCACTATGATACGGTGACAGTGGATCTGATAACCAAGGTGGCTACTAAGTGACTAACAGGGGGGGAGTGTCTACAGCGTGGGTACGCTGGACACAGGGACAATTCACACCCCGGTGGGATGGAGCGGGACAGCACGAGATTTCATCATTGTTATTCATAATAAGTATTCAAAAATTGCTAGTTCTTTTCCTTTCTCTGGAACCACTAACTTTTTTCCAAAAATTCACTGCCCCCTTGATCTAGTTCAGTTACCAATCATATTTGGCCAAAGATCCTGGGCTTAGTCTTAGAAGATCACATATTTTTGTGTGTTCCTGTACATGTTAAATCCAGCTAAGCTATACAACCAACAGGAGAGCTTTAAAAATACAATTTCCCAGACCCACCCCAGACCCACTGAGTTGTAAGCCTCAAGGACTGCACTCGGAAATCTACATTTTTAACAAGCCAGCCCCCCCGCCCCGCAGCTCTTAAACAAGTGACCTGGGGTCACCCATACAGCTCGCCTTGTTGTCACCCATGTTGCAGGGCTTATAATCAATGTCACGATTCATTTCCTCCCCCACAATCCCTAGGTGCTTCTCACACCCCTATACAATATCCAAATTTCACCTTTCCAGAAGATAAACCCAGGAAATGCAAGAAAAATAAAAGAAATGCACCAAAAAATGTTTTTGTAACAACCTGCTTTCAGTGTTATAATCTTCAGGTTAATGTCACGTTTTCTTGCCATGGGTATTTTGAGATGTAGAGCAGACTTCAAAGTCAACATAAACTGGAAGAAAAATAAGTCAAACAATATAACTTCCTAAAATGTCACTGATATCAAGGATGGTGGCCACTGACATTACAGGGTTCAGGGTTCTAGTCACATTGAATTATTCCTCTTCGATACCAACATTTTTCCAGTCATTCCTTCATAACAAATGCCATCACTTGGTGATGATTTTTCAAGCAATGTCAGTTTTCGTTTTGCTTTTCTTAAAGTTGTATTGTCCCACGCAGAGAGACTAGCCACAGAAATCCTATTCCCAATGTAGATTAAACAGGGCATGTCGCTAAAAGTCTGTGTGCACAGCCACTAGTAGATGCCAAGCAGCACCTGGGACCAGTGGGAGCTCACCAATACCAGGCCTGGAATCTCAAGGAAAGGGCCTGGCAGTGCTTGTATTTTTTCATGCCAGGCCAGCTTGGTATGCTTGGGGGCCAGGTATAATGACAAAATGAAGCCACAGTCCTCTTTTTACTTTACTTCCTTCCTTTAGGAAGGATTTTCCATTTTCCCCTGAATTATCTTTTACAACAACGCTAAAAAATCATCATATTGCCCCTTCTAACCAGTGAGGAAAGTGAGGTTAGCAAAAGTCTAACTGGCTTGTCCAATGGCAGAGAGCTGTGGGTGGAGGGGCCAATGGTCTCCCAGGATGTAGAGCTCTTGGCACAGCGCACCTCCTTCCCCTTGGCCATGTTGTGAAAGGGTAAAGTTGGCAACCTTGACTTTGCCTCCCTTTTCATTGGCCCGGTTTCAAGAGTTAAGCATTCTAAAAATATTTGTACTGAATTGGAGTAGGGGGATTCTTGGAGACTAAAGTGTTTGAAGGGCCCCATTGAATGTTAATGAGAGAGAGGGAGGGAGGGAGGGGAAGGAAAGGGGGAGAAAGGAAGAGAGGGGAAGGAAAGAAGACAATCTGTTGTTCATGGTGACCCTCGCAGTAGAGCCACCCACACATCCACCTGAGTGTTCCTGATTTTTAATGGCCATCTCCAGCTTGAAGAAATTTGGTCTGATTCCTTCAACCAAGGCCAAGCTTATGTGCCAAGTTCAGAGCCCCTATTTCACTCCCAGCCCACTAATAGTCGTCAGGGTTTCTTCTTGTTAAAATAGCGTTTCATAAGGGGAAAAAAAGTATATATATAAAACCTGAAGGCACGTAGACTTTGGTATCTTAAGCAAATAAATAACTTATGCCCATTTTGCTCATAAGGAATTAATATGATTGACTCACACTATCAAAAGTTTTCTCTTTTCGTGTTGCTAAACCTTGATAATTTTTGTGTAATCAATCAATGCCCTCTTTTCACTGATAGCTAGCACACTGGAATGCTTTTCTCACCTGACAGAGGCATGTGACATGGGAAGTTCATTGGACTGGGAGGAAAACAACTCGATCCTGGTCCCAACTCAGCCAGAAACCTTTGGGAAGTCATCCATGCTCCCTGGGCCTCCATCGTCTCTTCTGTGAAATGGGTTGGGAGATCCTTGTTCCTTAAAGCGTGGTCCTTGGACCAGCAGCATCAGTATCACCTGGAGGCTTGCTGGAAATATGGACTCTCTGGCCCCACCCCAGACTTGCTAACTTAGTATCTGATTTTAACAAGACCCCCATGAGTTGAATGCATGGCCAAGTTGGTGAGGCCCTGATGTAGATGGCTTCTGTGAGTACAATGATACCTCACCTGGGGCTCTCTGCATGGCCTGGTTTGGATTCCTCAGTGGTTCTCAGCTCTCACTGAACATTAGATCATCTGGGGGGCTTTTAAAATTCTGATGCCCAGTCCAGTCATATTCGAATCTTTGGCAGTGCCAGCAGAGCGAGAGCGCTATTTAAATCTCCCCAGGTGATTCCAATATTCGACCCTGGTTCAAAGCCTTGGCCTAAGCATTTCTCCCCATCTTGTGCACCCTGTAGCTCCTTCTCTTGTGTGTTATTTACTCTACCATGTGTGTTTTTTCCAATCTCCAAGAGTAGAACAGAACTTGATCCTTTCTGTCTGCAGAGACAATAGTGGCAGCTGTTGTGAGCCACCAAGCCCAGGAATTTGGCACTCATTTTGGGCATCTGGGACTTTGGTTTAGGGGCAGCCAACCAATATTTGCCACAAAGCCACCAAGAATGGAACCACCACCAGTAACAATGCCTATTTATGAAGCATCTCTGGGTTGTGAGCACTATAGAATGCCAACAAGTGGAATAATCACGCACCCTTGCTTATTTCTATACACACACCCTTTCTTGAGCGCTCAGAAGAGAAGTTCAGCAGAAGTGGGAGCAGAGAGACAGAATCCAAACCAGCTCACAGTGGAAGCCATTCTCTTGCTGCCAGGTGAAAACCATTGATGAACAGACCCTAGGATGGGCAACAGGACCTCACGGAGTAGTTTTTCTAGTTGCATTTGGCTATGCGCCACACACCCTTCTTCCACATTCCTGAGGTCCTGGGTTAATGGACTCATCACAGATGAGTTATGTGCAGACCACAGTGTGGGAGGCAGAGTAATGGCCCCCAAAGATGTCCACATCCTAATCCCGAAAACCTGAGACAGTGTTACCTTAGATGAGAAAGGGGGTTTTGCCGATGTGATATAGTTAAGGGTCTTGATTATCCAGGATTATATGGGCCCAATTTAATCACAAGGGTCCTTACAACAGGAAAGCAGGAGAGTCAGAGTCAGAGATACAGATGTGATGTCGGGAGCAGAGTTTGGAGTGATGTCATTGCTGGCTGGATGGGAACCAGTGAACCAAGGAAGTGAAAAAGACAAGGAAGGGGTTCTCATCTAGAGCTTCCAGAAAGAGCCAGCCCTGCCTACACCTTGATTTGAGCCGCGTTTAGGCCCATTTTCAGACTTCTGACCTCAAGAACTGTAAGATAATGTATTGGGTTGTCGGAAAAGTCATGACGTATTTTTTCTATGTTTTTCTTTGCAAAAATGCATCATGACTTTTCCGACAACCCAACACCTTTGTTGTTTCATGCCACTAAGTTTGTGGCGATTTGTTATAGCAGCCATAGGAAGCTCATACACCAGGAATAACAGCAGCCTTCCTAGCACAGTCAAGATTCTCCAGCCCATGGGGGCAGAACCAGGTTCCTGGCCACCCTGACAGAGTCCCGTGTTAGGAACATGTCACTGATTGGGATGTGCTGCAGGTGACACCCAGACCATGGCCCACTGGACCTGGAGACGCTCTCCCTGAGAGAACCCTCACCAAAGACAAGGGCACTTTCTCCCCGCCCCTGTCCCCAGCCACTTCTCCTATTTCTATAACTAACAACTGCCACTGTCAAAAGAGGTCAGGCTTCCCAATTTGTCTTAACATTTAAAATATTTTAAGAAAAATAGAGTATTATTTTGCCACAGAATGCTTTATTATAAGTTTACACAATCCATGCCACCAGGGAAGCCATCTGTTTTAATCAATTGTTGCAATAATTAGTTCATCTGTAAAATGATCTGAATGACAAACTACATACTTTTCTTATAAATCACAATATCATAACATCCTACAGAGAGAAGAGAGAGAAAGACCTTTCTAATGGCGAATGGTTATACCCAGCTCAGCTTTGAGAGAGCCAGGCTGTGATGACCTTTTCTATTTTGAGAAGGTCAGGCAATCTGTATCAGGCTATGTACAGCTCATCATAAATAAATTGTGCCAAACAATGAATGTATTCCAAGTTCATGCCTGCCTTAAACAAGACATCAGCCTCCACAGCTGTTGGTAGAAGGTGTTAACATTTCTTCCATTTTATAGGCAGCATCAGAATTAGCAGAGCATTCATTAGACATGATCAGAGACCAGCAGATGCCAACACATGTAATTTGACAGCTGTACGTACCAGGAACTAGAAGGTGCTATTTCCCATAAGTAAAATAATGGGTCATTAGTCCCTGGCAAATGAAAACCTATTACTCAGAGTTTATGAATTGATAATTCCATTTATCATGATGATATAATGACTCACTATTTTCCCACCCAGAAAGAAAGCAAGTTTTTCCTTTCTTGTGGCTTCCATTGAACACATTTTGGATGGCAAGGTCAACTGAAGAGGAGCTGTTTCCCTTTTTATCAACAGGTGTGTCACACGTTATGCAATAGGTAGAGTCCAGAAAAATTATGGCTGCATTAAATTTCTGAATATAGAGGCATTTTTAAACCCTCAGTGAGAACTAACAACTTGAATGAAACTTGCAGTCAATGACTGTCTACTTCACTGCCAAGTTCTTGTTCTTTCACACTGGTCATAATAATGTTTCAGAGATAGCTCCCATTTCTTGCAGGCTGCCTCAAACTCTCTTGAAAGGCAGAAGAATGAAAGATGGAGTAAGTGTATTCTTTCATTAATTTTTGATCTTGTACGGAAATGAAGACTTTGGCATAAGAACATATGACAAGTCACAAGCTATTTTTTTGTTTTACAACCTTTTACAATTATATTTTCTATAGCAAACACTGTGTTATCTGGGCAAGAGAAAAAGGGCAAAGGTTGGCAAACCCTTCCAATTAACTGGGCACTAAAATCCCTTGTATGTGTTCTATAGAACTAACACTATCTCCAGAGGGCGTTGGGGCCTGGGGCAAGTCACACTGGATAACTGAGTCCTCTAGTACTGAAATATATTCCCTCAGGTGAAGTCGGGTAAAATGAACCTCAAAGCCCCCTCAGATCAGGAGAAAATAGAGCGCAAATATCTGGCTCCAAAGGATATAACACTGTGATTAAAATGAAAGAAGTCATCACAAGACAGGAAAAGTTGCAAAGGGCAGCATTCAATTATTTGTTTGCAAATGATTACTGTGCGTCTTCTCACTGTGCCAGAGGATGGGAATTCAACAAGGAAATGGACATTGCCACATAGTAAAAAAAAAACTCACAAAATAGCAACGGAAATGGACACACAAATATGATGGGAACAAGCCTCTAATTAAATTCTAAAAAGCCTGGAGGGTCATGGAGGACATCACAGGGATGAGCATCCAAATCTTATTTATAAAATATCCATATCCTTTTTTTAAAAAAAAAAGCAAACTACAAATGTTTGTGTACACATATGTAGATGGATATACACACTTCTGAAGCTGTGAATGACAAAATCCTTGGGTAAATTTGACTTCCGACTTGTTATTCTGCAGCCAAATTTGGTTCTCCTCATATTCCTTTATCATACATGAGCAGCTCCTCTTAAAAATATAATGTACCCACTTTTCCATTCTGTCTTTATACCCCTTCAGGTTCTAAATTCCAGTGGAGAAAGCCAAGCTAAAGGAAATTATGAAGTTCACGGACATGTCATTAGAATATGATAATTAGGTCTCGTTTTCTCATTTAAAGTTACCTACCTACCTTCTTAACTGGGACTGGAGATAGGATATTAAACGGGTAGCTCCTTACAGCTGCATAAGTAGACAATTTCTTTTTTCCTGAAGTAGAATTCTGTAGGTAAGAAAATAGTCCATTGGTGGATTTCAGAGATAGCGAGTGTATTCTCCTAACAAGAAATTCAACTCCAACTTCCCCCAAACAGATTGAGGTTTGAATGGCTAAATTCTAGAAGGCACACCTAGGTCATAAATGCCAAGATAACAGAGGTGTTTTTGTCTTGCTTGAAAACCTACCACCAGCACCCGAACAGTGCCTGATAGATACACTGAAGCTCAATGCATGGGGACGGCAGAGGGAAGAAAGGAAGGGAGAAAGGGAGGGAGGGAGCCATGGAGGGAAGAAAGGGAGGGAGGGAGGGAGAAAGATAAGCAAATCCTGAGCATAACACCCTGGGTTTTTTGGTCAAACAAACTAAAGATTCTAATCATCTCCTTAAAAAGTAGTACCTGGAATTTATAACACAACCCTATAGCATATTCTTTGGAGTTTGTGGTAAATATTTATTTAACTTAATATTAAAATGGATATAGTTCTCTTTCCATAGCATGGTTCATCTCTTCTCAGCTAATTCTTTTATTATTTTCACAAAGTCCCAGGTTAAGGAACCCCTCTGGCTGTTACAAATTGATATATGGATTGAAGTCAAGATAACTATACCCAAAGTGTGGGCAAAACAGGTAAATAACAGCCCTTGCATATTGTGTCTCCACCAGGTTTACTTCGGTTCAGATGTGCTCCATTTCACATCTGCTTTTCCTTGCACAAGGCCATCTCTACGGTTGTTTGTATCACCACACCGTCCGTAGTGAGTGCTAAATTATTTCTCAAGAAAAAGACACTAAGAGTAATAAGAGTGTTTCAAATGCAACTTCATCGATCCTTATTCTCAGATAGTGGTTTCTGGTCTCGAATGATAAAGAACTTCTTTCTCTTTCTATTGAGTGGCAACTGAATTCCCTTTGGCAACACAGTGGTATTTCTATTGATGTAGTGCAACTGTTGAGGAGCACCAAAGCTTTCTTCATTTAACCACCTCCTTTGACCTTTGGCTGAGATATTAGGGGTAAGGCAATGGCCCCTGCACATCACTTCCTCATCCTCTCAAAGGATGAAGTCCCCTCGACGGCCAGCATTAACTCAGTCAATAAACCTTTAAAGCCTGCACCCTTACAGAGGCACCGTTCTATGCCCAGGCCATGTTTGATCACTCCCCTGAAAGAACTTGAGACCTAAGACAGGAAACAGAGAGGTAAGTGAATAATTACTTTCATTCAAAAAACAAATGTTAAAGAAATATTTGCCAAGGCTCAAGTATGAACATGAGAAAGTGGCCACAGCACGCTCCTGAACATAATAACCTTTCCCAGACCTCTTTGAAAATCATATTTCTACATTCATGACTTAAAAAACAACAATGAACAATCCCAAGGGGAGCTCCAAATCTAGCCCAGTACCTAAAGAGTGAGCATGAAAAGATAAGTGACAGGAATATAAAAAACCTCAGCAACCGCACAATTTTCCATA
Organism: Hipposideros armiger; assembly: GCF_001890085.2. Classification (NCBI taxonomy): domain Eukaryota; kingdom Metazoa; phylum Chordata; class Mammalia; order Chiroptera; family Hipposideridae; genus Hipposideros; species Hipposideros armiger. The sequence goes on from NW_017731505.1 coordinate 2,590,829, forward strand.
GTGCCTTCCATCCCCACCAAGAGACACTCCTCAACAATACCTCAGGTCAACTTTTACCCATCTTGTAAATAACTTCATATTTCTGCTTTGACAACCTGCATAACTGCTGTTATGCTGAGTCATTTGGAAGAGGACACCATTTGGGCAGAAAACTTGGGTTTGTATTTGCTTGTTTGTTTTTGTTTACTTGTTTAGTTTGAGTGCTAAAAGAGTCTAACCAGAAGGTGTCTCCACCTAGCCTATTCTAATACTTCAGATATTTGAGGCTGAAATCTTTTTACTTTTAATATTTTTGGAATTAGTTCATAGTGAAGGCAGTGTTTATTTTTATAAGGATGTGGAAATAAAGTTTAGTCAGCATAGAATTGCCTATGCTACAGGAATAAAAATCTCAAAGGCTTAGCACAACATAAGTTTACTTCTCACTTACATGGAGTCCAATGCAAGTTAGCCAGAGTTCAACTCCATCTGGTGGCTCAGGGATCCAAGCTACCTCCATCTGGTGACGCTGCCATCACAATATGTGAATTCCCAGGTGGCACACCAGCTTTTCCCTTCCCCGGCCCATAAGTGACACATGCCATTGCCACACACAGTTCACTCACTAGACGTTGTCAGATGGCCTCCACCTCACTTAAAAGGAAGCTGGGAAATATTGGGGAGCACATGGTAAATGTAATGAATATTAACCATCTTTGCCATATAAGGAAAATAAAAGACTTTCACGAAGTTAAACAGGTAACCAAGGATGTGAAGGACCTATACACTGAAAACTGTAAGACATTTTTAAAAGAAATTGAAGAAGACACAAAGAAATGGAAAGACATTCCGTGTTCATGGATTGGATGAGATTTTTAAAAGAAATAGAACAAAAAAAATCATCAGATTTGTATGAAACGACAAAAGACCCTGAATAGCCAAAGCAATCCTAAGGAAAAAGAACAATGCTGGAGGTGTCACACTCCCTGACTTCAGCTTGTACTACAGGGCAACAATAATCAAAACAGCATGGTATTGGCAGGAAAACAGACACACAGACCAATGGAATAGAGCTGAGAACGCAGAAATAAACCTACATAAATATGGACAGGTAGTTTTTGACAAAGGAGCCAAAAACATACAATGGAGAAAGAAAGCCTCTTCAATTAATGGTGCTGGGAAAATTGGAAAGCCACATGCGAAAGAATGAAACTAGACTGCTATCTGTTACCATGTGCCAAAATTAACTCAAACTGGATCAAAGACCTAAACATTGAAGACAACTACTTGGCTTGGAGCTGATGATGGTCCTGGAAAAACACACTGCTCCCCAATAAAATTTCTTTTAAAATTTTTCAAAAACAAACCAATGAGATAATTAAGGCTGTTAAGGAGAAAAAGTCATCCCTGATCTTGGTAAGATTCCAAATTACACCAGCGTCAACTTAGAGAGGCAGGTCTTAGAAAGTGACTGTAAATTATTCCTGTGTGTTATATTCTTTCTAAAGAAAGGCCATTTTTTTAAGGTGGGATAATGATGGTCTACCTGTATACTAGGCAATGTATATAATAGAAGCAAAATATGGTGGTGGTTACCCAGGAGAGAAGCAGACCCTGAATCTGACAAGCACAAATATTCTCATTCTTGGAGATAAATACTGTTGAGAGAGCTGGGTGATTTATCAGAGTCACCATGGCCTTGATAGAGTACCATGGGACCATCCACCAGCCTCAATTCTAACTCCTTGATATCCACTCAGTCTCCCCACTTCTAAGCCAACTCCCCAGATGTCTGGACACCAGGACAGAAGGCTTAAGGGTGGCTGACACCAATACTCCAACCCTGCACAGAGTTAGAGCTTGCATTTGTGTGCTGTGTTATTCCTCAGTCTCTTAAGTGACTGGCTAGCTTGAGTCAGTTCCCAAGAGCCCAATATCTCTGAGGACATAGATAAAACAGGCTTTCTGTTCTTGAAATCCCAGAATGGTGACCCCTGCGTCGCCTAAACTGTCAGCACACCACCTCATCTTATCTCTTCTCTTTAACTGCACCGGTGAGGACTTCAGCTTTCGGTGCACCCACATTCTCTCATGGCCACATGGACTCAGTACAACTTTTATATAAGTTCAAGTCACTTGCCTTTGTTATAGTTTATGATTTAACAGGAATGGACACAAAAAGAGCTCAATTCTTTAAACTACAAAGTAGCAATCATATAACCCTGTGCTTGATAAATTTACCCAGCTACAAACATGATTGTAATAGTGTTTGCCTTAAATTTGCCCTGAAAAGCTATGGGAAATTTTTAAGACATGGCCAGTGATGCATACTAGGTTTCCAGAATGAAGGTACCACAGAAAATCATTATTATTTGTATTCATATCCAATCTTGGCTATTAGAAGTCAGATTGGTGAACCAGACCTTCTATTTTCTTCCCTTGAATGCAGGGCATGAGAAGTCGCTGCAGGAATGCATTCTGATTCTTGTACACTCAGAAAAATAAGAATTTTGTTCATTTTTGTTTGCCTGCCAGTGAAAATAACAGCAATTTCAGCTCAATTTCTTCATACCATGTGACTTGGAATTTATGCCTTTTACTCGGCTGGCTTCCAATGGCCATTTATACACCCATAATTTTATGTACCACCTTCCCATAAAATTCACTCCCAGTTTGTAAACTCGGGGCCAATGATGCACAAACCAGGTGTGTGGAGTACCGTGGGACCATCCACCAGCAGAAAACACCAAGTCTCATCATTTCTGCCCCAGGTGAAATAAAGTCAGTGGTCTCAGAGAAATGATAACCCTCAAGTCTAGGTTAATAACAGGTTTCCTTATTCTTCCTTGCACCTTGGATTTCCAGTTTAGAAAGGCTAAAGCCAACCCCAAACAAAGGAGCCCCATACCCTTTCCTAATGTGCCTGTTGGCAGGAGGCAACACGTATGGAAGGTAGTCTTTGGAATTTGTGTGATTTGGGCCAAGGTCAATGCCTCCGTGAGGAGAAGTAGCCAGCATATGGGCTTGCCTTGAAGACTATGGGTTAGCGTGTTCTCTCCCTGCTCTCTGTAGCCCCATCTCATAAAAGTACAGTCCAAGTGCTGCAGTTGGTAGGGCATCAAAAACTGGAGGCATAGATTTCAAATCCAGGTCTGCCTTTTATTTCTAGGGCCAGGTTCAGCTTGGTGCACGGGCCACCTTTGGAAACGCTTCTGAGGAGAAGCATCAATGGAGTGGTGACTGGAGGAAGCCCTTTGCTGTACCCACTCCAAGTCTGGGATTCTCTCCTTTCTCCCTTCATCTTTCAAGGTCTCTTAGCCCCAGTGAATATCAGTTTCCTCTTTATCTGCCCAAGTGCCATTTGAGTTCTCCAGGGAGCAGGCTCTGAGATGGAGTTAGGAATACAAAACGTGTATTGGGGAGTAACCTCTGAGGTGGGGGGGAATGGAGGAAGTAGGATTGGGGAGAGCAAGCTGCCAGACTTTGATGCTGACCTGACAGTCTCTCCATCAACCTAAGAGGGAAGCCCAGAGCAAAGACTACCCTTAACCAAGTCCTGCACTGAGAAAACGAGGACTTTTGGAGCATTGCCTTTTCCAGTACTTGGCCAGGAACTGTCCTATGAAGAGCATGACTTTGGCTCGAAAGCTGGGACAGTCGGCCAAACACACTCCTTGCAGCTGAGCAGCAAGCTTTTCTTGAAGCTTGAAAGAGAATCTTCATGCCTACCATAGCCAGTCACCTCTTCATTGGGAAAGGCGCCAACCCCGTGTAATTCTAGCATGGCAAGGAGTTGAGACTCACTGCTTTCCAGGTCACAGGGATGAGCACATGCCCCAAAGGAGGGACCATCAGAATGAATTTGAACTTTAAGCATAGGGTGGCGAGGGTCTCTCTCTTTCTTTGCAGTGATGAACTCTAAGGACCAAATAAACTTGTTGCATCTTGGGGGCATCTTGTCACCATGGGGATAAGCCTGAGGATCAGGCAGATGCAAACACAGTCCAGAGATGGATCAAGAGAGGAGACAGGGACACGCTAATGGTATGAGCCACTTCAAATCCTCTTGGCCTCTGTTCTCACTCCATCCACTGTGACCCAGATCAGTTCTGTGCGGGCTTTGACCAGCCTCCCACAGGGGCAACCTGACAGTGTTTGCCATCCTAGGACTTCTCTGAGCCTGCAATGAGTTCACTTTCTACCCTGAGGCTTCTCTCTTGTGGGACACCTACAGAACCTGCCCAGCACTCACATGTGCAACCCATAAACATGGGAGGAGTGAACACCCATGGAGCTGCCCTTCATGAATGGGGGACAGGACCGATGAATCAATGCTTCTCCTTTTTGTCTCCAAGAAGGACCGTCCTTAGATGCGCTCCATAAGGCTCTCCTGAAGATCCCACAGCATCAAGCCCCAGTTTCCCATAGAGCCAGGCAACTCATTCATGCGTCTTTCAGTTAGTACTCACACTTTTCCTTTTCAATGCTACTCCCAAGTAAACTACCAGCACAGAAGCCGTTGTCTCAGATTCTTTTACGAAGGAACCTAGTCTATGACAGATAACACTTCTGAACACCTGGATCCAACTGTTCCTGAAACTACTCCCTTGGACTTCCTAGTTTCTTGAGCCAATAAAATTACAAAGCTTCTTTTTCTTTTTCTTTCTTTGTTGTGTGTGTGCATGTTTAAGCTAGTTTGAGTCTTTGTGACTTGCAACCAAAACAGAACTCCCCCCACAACCAAATTCTCCTCTTCTAAGTTGCTTATCACCCCATCACATCACCACCACTTCCACCTTCCCAAAACCTCTCCATTCTCCCAGTCAGCTCCCGTAAGAGGAAGCGTCGTCGATGGCTCCTCCCACATACAACCAGATGCCAAATCTTGCAACCTATCAGAGGTTTGAGTCTAAAGTATGTCTGTTTTAGATAGCATGTTGAATTCGAAGTGCCTCAGGAACCTCCAGCTGCATGCAAATAGGAAGTTAGAGAAGCCAATCTGGGGTTTCAGAGACAGATCAAGGCCAGGATTCGGGAGACATGGTCAAAACCGGCAGCCTAGGTGAGCTTGCACAGATGAGAAGGCCAAGGATGGGGCCTGCAAGCCCTGTATTTACGGGTTAGAGGAGGGAGCACAATGTTCCTTGTTGCTATGTTACAGAGGCCAGAAGAAATCTCAGCAACAAAATTTCAGGTGCTTCAGAAGGTAAAGAAGGATTCAGGAGGTCGCAGAACCCTCGCTGAGGGCCACATTCCTCACATCCAGTCTCCATCTGTCTGGGTATCGGCAAGGATCTGGATGAGGGGGCGACAGCAAGCCCTTTTGGCACCTTCAGCCACATCTCTGAATGACAAGCCTCCCACCCAGATAGTGCCCTTGTCAGCACCAATCAGATCACTAAAGGCTATTGACTGAGACAGGAACACAGCTTTGGAGATCTGAAACCCAATTTCTGCACTCTCTCCTCAGCTCAAGTCTCTCATTCGTTCCTGTTTTTCCATTAAAAACCTCTTGCGTTTCTGGTGGCTGTTGATCACTTCCATGGCAAAAGGCAGGCCTAGAATTTACTGTTCTGAATTTGTGCACAATTAAGGACTCAGGAAAGGTCCCCAGGCTTTGCAGTGGTGCTCAAACTGCCTCAGGAGGGATTTAAAAGGGTACAGGGAGAGAGCTGACAGTCCACAAACCTGATCTGACTTGTCTTAGAGAGGAGGTAAGTGCTCATCCGGAGGATAGAGTATGAGGTTAGCTGAATAAAATGGAAGGTGACAGCTGATTTTTGAGAAGGCATTTTAATGAAGTCTCTAAGTGAGGAAAAAATAGTTACTGACAGACAGCAGTCGCTACTGTGATAGCAGACAATTTTCTGGGGCTTTGACTGGGAAGGCATTTTGTCTTAACCAATGCGTCCATATTGCAAATGAGAGACGGTTGGTGCATGTGGCATGTAGTTCATGATGACATTTGAAACTGGATGTTGGGGTTCTCTGTTCTTTTATTCTTTCCAAACCTACTGCTTCTAATATTTTCCTTTGAGGATTATATAGTAAAAGATAAATTTATTGGTCACCACTCCTAAAACATTAGTTTGCCAAAACTAAACTATGTATCACAAGAATAAATCAAATCTGAGCCCTAGTGCTTGCAATTTTGCAAGATTATGTACTCCAACAAGATGGTTGGGATGTTGAAGGAGTGGAGAAGCTAAACTCCAAATTACAAAAGGCAAAAACATTCCCGTCACCTGCCTGATTCTGGGTATCTCGTTGACCTGCACACTCATTTGCAAACAGAGGCTTTGCAGCACCCATTTTTCAGAGCCTTGATATACTATCTATAAAAACCCATGGACTAGCTTAGCACAAGGTATTAGATGGATTTTGCTGCTTTCAACACCATAATTTTGCAAATGAGGTATACAGTTTGTCAAGCCAAAAAGGACTAATAGAGTATCTGCCTTATGGTCAAAGCAGAGACTGGCAAACTATGGCCCACATGTCAAATCCAACCACCACCTATGTTTGTATGGCCCTTAGACATTGCTGGAGCAGGCTGGTACTGTGAGCCAGGAGACCAGCCAGGGTATCACCATCAGAAATGGCTCTGCTCAGGGTCCATACTGGTTGCCAACTACACACTGGGGTCTCTGCCGTTGGCAACTGCTGGGCAGTGAGCAGCCCAGGACCCTCCAGCCAGGTGCCCACCTTGATGGTTTGGCTCTTCAGGAGGAGAGAGGAGTGTGCTGGGACCTGGGGGTCACCGAGACAGAGGGTAAAACTGATCAAGGCAGCGTGCCCTGCCACCCCCTCAATCCCCGGCCCCAGCCCTAGAGCTAGTCACTCTTCCTCTGGAGGTCTCCAGCAGATGGTACTGGGCACAAAGTTCCCCACCCCCAGAGACCAGTCACCTAAGCAAATGGGGCAGGGCGTGGCAGGACTTGTCTCTCTTGTTATAGCAGAACCTACATAATAGCCTCAGTTTTGCCTCTCGGTTTGCAAAGTCAGAAATATTTACTACCTAGCCTTTACAGAAAACGTTTGAGACCCTGGTACAAATTTTCATAAAACATTTTCTCCAAGAGATTAATCATGAAGGTGAGGAGGGGGCTGTAGAAGGGGGAAGACTCGAGAGCCTCTGTTGGAAAGTTGGAAGTTCTTAATATGCATTCAAGAGACGTAAACTATATATTTATATACCGGAATACACGCACTTCTGAAAGCTGCTTTAATCCCCTACCTTTTGTGTCATCTGCACACCAGCCTTGGTTATATTGGGTATTTGAATGCCATCTACTGGGCACAAATGGGCTCTACTCATTGGAAATGATCATTCCTACTCTAAAAGGGGGCAGTGACAGCTGGCATCTGCCTGCATTGCTTGTGCTGGGCCACACTGCACGTGACAGCTGGCTGAAGGACTTGAAGCACACTGAGAGGCATTCCCGGCCACAATCACATTTCTCATCATGGCTCAGCAGGGTTTCTCCGCCTATGCAGCAGGGGCTGTCCTGAGCAGTGTAGGGCGGTTCTCAGTATCTCTGGCTTCTACTCATACAGTGAGGTGAATTGTGTCCGTTTCAAAAAATATGTCCAAATCCTAACCCCCAGTACCTGTGAACATGAACTTATTGGGAAATTGTGTCTTTGCAGATAGATTAAGTGAAGTATCTCGAGATGAAATCACCCCGGATTTAGAGCAGGCCTTAAATCCAATGACAGGTGTCCTTATAAGAGAAAGGGAAGTTGGTGGCCCAGAGACATACAGGGAAAGGCCACCTGAGGGTGGAGGCAGAGACTTGGAGTGATACTACCACAAGCCACGGAACACCAAGGATTGCCAGCAGCCCCCAGAAGCTAGGAGGGAGGCACGAATCCAATTCCCCTCAGAGTCTGCAGAAGGGACCAGCTCTGCCAACATCTTCTCGGCTTCTGGCCTCCAGAAATATGAGAATAAATCTGTGTGATTTTAGGCACCCCATTTGTGATAGTACAGCAGCATCAGGGAACTAATACAACCCACTAGACGCCAGTAGCTCCCTCCTCCAGTTGTGACAATCCAAAATATCTCCCAGATATGGCCAAATGGCCCCTGAGGAGCAAAATCGCCCCCAGTTGAGAACCACTGTGTTAGCATTACACCCTCTAAAATCTAAAGGGAAGGAATCTTCCAATCTAACAGGAAGTGTCTCCTGAATCAGTAAATACTAGCCAGCCATCGGGCCAACTGAAGCCAGGCTAAGATCATTGACCTGCTAGGCAGATAGAAACAACAGCTGAATAGACAGTTGAAAAGCAGAAATAACCAGTACCTTTCTTTTGAACAACCGCTGTACATGAGCAGGAACCATTTCAAGCCTGTTCTGATCACTAATCATTAAGAGAATTGCCATCCTCATTTCCTTGTGAGGTGGGAGATAAAAAGCCCAGCGCCCTAGTGCTCAGCACCCCAACCAACACTGAGGGAGGCTATCCCTCACAAAGGCATTTTCCAGGGGAAATATACAAAGGGGCCGCTCTGCCTCCTGACTCTTGGCCTCTTCCACTACCAGTTCAATCGAGATGCTAACTTCGGCTCTCTCTCTCTGGGGAAAATAGTAGGCCTTTTCCAAAAAGAGGGTGACAAAATCATTGCTGCTTAGTGTGTGGGCTGCCTGGTTTCGGACCAGCAGTCTAACTGAGTGAGCTCCCATGAACCCCCAACCCTTGTGGCCCTCATCTGTACAAAGGGGAACCGTGGCCTACTCAGCTCAGAGTGAGTTTTCAAAAACGTGATGAGTGTAAAAAGTGCTCGGCCTGGAGTCTGACTGGCAGAATAAGTGTTCAGGAAATATTTGATGTTATTATCCAGAATGAAGTACATTCCTGAATTAGCCCACCAATTCAGTGAAAACGTAAGTTATTGGTGCTTGTAAGGCATGACCAGAGACACAGAGCTGCAAAACCAACAGTTTGCCTCAGCCTCTTTGAATCCCAAGAAAGAAGTCAAGTTGCAAACGGTGTCCTGGGATTTTCCCATAAACTCAGTCTCCCTGTGGGGCTGTTTGACCCGGTGAACTTCAGCCATCTTGATTGCCACTTCTTTAAAGATTTTGATGCTCTTTCTATTGATAACTATAATTTTATTCCCTTACAGACTTGACTATTAGATGCACCTTTTGGCTATTTTTCTACTAAGTAAATAGAATTACTTAGAGAGAGGAAGAGAGTATCTATTAACCAAATCCAGAAATACTGAAATTTAATCTCATTTCTATTCTCTCTCAACACTGAACACCAAAAGAATTTTCCAATCAGTGGGGCATTTGTCCCTTTGATGTGACATGTTCAGTAAAGTCATGGGCACGGATTTCTTGAGCTGTTAGTCTCTGTGGCATTGAGAGCCTGCCACACTTCTTTGCAGGTTCAGTTTGATCAAAGACACCAGGGCATGGAGAGTCTTCAGGCTCCACTTTCACATTCTTTCTTTGGAAGTTCAAGATCTCTCAGCTGAGCAGCCAGTCCTTCTCGGGCCATGAAACACCAAGCCAATTACTATTTTCTTTTGACAGGGAGTGTTTTGGCTGACATTTTTACGCAATGGCAGATCAGTCTCTTTTGGGGAAATGCTCTATGTCTCCAGAAAACTCTGCCGGGATTACTTTGTTGATTATTCTAAATGATCACAACTAAAGAACAGGTTTTCAGCACTTATCCATTCTTCAAACATACATAATGATTATCATCAATATACAAGAACTGGCACTGAAGAAAGACAATGGAGACATAGCTTCTTGACCTTGAGAAACTCATAGATTTGACCAAGAAAGCCATTCCCAGTTTTCACCTTCAGAATTCCCACTTTAGGAATCAATAGTCTATATTAGCCCTGGGCTGAAGAAGTAAAATGGAACCACAAGTTACCACATCTGCTTCCAGCGACTGCGCTTTGGGATTTCAAGTTAAGCTACTATGTAAAGCGAAGCCTGCTCTTGTGAACTCCTAGAATCAAACTTGAATGTCAAAGTGCAGCCCTGAAACCATCATGAGCTCACATGGTCCCACCCATCTTGGAAACAGCATGTGCTTTGCAGTTATATTCTCTAAGTCCAGTAATTGCAAAAACAAAACCCAGCTCAGATGATGTGATTTCACCCAACAACAGCCCTTTCTTGGAGTCTGTAATCACTGTTTATACTTTCCCATGTCAGTCTGCGGGAGTCCCCCTCTCTGCTTTTCTTCTCCCGTTGGCAGCTGGTGCTGTGTACGTTTGGTTGAAACAAACATTCTTTCCCGGGGCATGCACGTCTGTCCCCTCGCTCTGGGCGACCAGTGCACCGCCTTGAATTATGTATGTGTTGGTGCGGTGTTTGATTGGTAGTGGCAATGCTTTGGAGGGGAGACTGTGAGGGGCTGAGGACGAGGCTGGATTCTTTCACCCCCATACCACACCGAGGTGTCCCCTCCCCTTGACGAGCCTTGACTGATGATGCCTCTCTGTGTTCCATCTCGGGGACAATTTGGAGCTCACATTACAATATGGCTTCTGGGGCCTTTGAAGTTCCAGCTGCAGGGGCAAAAGCACTGTAGTGATTAGGGGGCCAGCCCTCTCTGGGATGGGGATGGCTGAACAGTTGAATACAAAATGCAATTAAAAAGGAGCACCTGGGCTGAAATCGAAGCAAAGAATGTGACTTTGGTTCCAAGCAGAAGGGGGCTCATTTAATCACTCGAGAATGTTCATCTCTACAAAGTGCTTGATTCAGAAAACCCCAAAACTTAAAAAAAAATGAAACAAAACAAGCAAACAAGAAAACCCTCTGACTTTCCAGCACAGCAAAGGAATGCATGAATTCTCGCTAACACCTTGAGGGCTGCTCATGGTAAAAACGTAAGTTAGCCAGGGCTAACCTCAGCATGTTGGTAAGATCTTTTCTTCTTTTTGCTGTCCTGGTGTCTACATACTTGGTCAAAGGGCCATGGATTAACTGTTTCAATCCCTTCTCACACTCATCCTGCCCCTCTACACCCAGGGCTAATTCCCAAGAGGTAGTGCCTGTTCCGGGTGTGTGTGCTTACAATTGAGCTGCACCTGAATCAGCTGTGAAAACTCAGATGCCTGGGCTCTGACTCCTGACTTTCTGACTCAATAGGTCCAGGGTGGGGCAGAAAACGTACATTTCTAACGAACAACCTCTGACCCTGCTGCTGCTGCTGGTCCAGGGGCTGCACTTCGAGAACCTCTGAGTTAGGCCAACCAGTTCAACTCAGAGTCTAATCTGAGCTAAGGTGAGTCGTCATGTTGCAGGAATAAGTTCCTGGAAGTCACCAAGAAGTGCTCTTAAAGTCACCCAGAAGAGCCAAGTTTGAGTTCTAGTCAGGCCACCATCAAGCTATATCAACTTGGACAAGTCCCTAGAGCCAGGTGTCCTCAATCCTGACCACACTTTAGAATCACCTGGCAGCCCTTTACAAAGTTGATGCCAGACCCCACCCAAGAAAGATTGAATCAGAATCTCTCAGAATCTCGGTGCATGGCCCCAGGGCACCGGTGTGCTGTAAAAGCTCCACAGGTGATTCTCCTATGCTTTAAGCTCTCTGAGCCTCAGCTGCTTCTACTGAACAATGGGTATCATAATTTTTACTTCATCAGCACCATCGAGAGGAGTCAACACAAATGTGAAAACGCCTTCGTAAATGACAAAGTGCTAGTCAAATATTAGGTGTCACTTTCCCTCACAGAAAACACATTTCAATTTTAACAGAGGTCACCAATACCTACCTCTGTTAATATCTAAGTCAGCACAGAGATTTCTGGCACAAATTAAGCTGTTAGAGAAACTTGGAAGATAGCAAAGCATTGTAACTCATTCATCTCATTCCACCAACACGCATGTCTTGCCTTGCTTCTGTTTTAAAGCTCTTCATATTTTCCACACAGTGTAAGAAAGAAAATTAAATTACTCCTGATGGCTAGCCAGTGGTTTGGTGACTACAATCTACTGTAAGCCAGGAGTCAGCAAACATTTTCTGTAAAGGACCAGGTAGTAAATATCTTAGGCTTTGCAGGCTATGCAGCCTCTACTGCAACTACTGGACTTAGCCACCGTAGCTTGATAGTAGCCACTGACAATTCAGAAATGAATGGGTGTGGCTGTGTGCCAACGAAACATTTTTTACAAAACAGGTGGCAGGCCGGATTCAGCCCACGTGCTGTAGCTTGCCAACCGTAGCTCTAAACTTTCAATAAAGACACAAAAGTGTTCAAAGTCGACTCAAGAAAGCAGCTGGGAATCTTTCTAATAATATGAAAGAAGCAAATTCCATTTTCTATTCATGCTCATGTGTATGGACTGCAAGGGGGAGAGAACTGAGGAAGGAGGACAGGGCAGATCACACAGCTGGCTGAATGTGAAGTCATTCATTTCAAAATGCCCAGCTGGTGTGAGATCTATTCCCATGTAAGATGACCACAGTCTTCAGGTGCACCATTAGGTCCTCAGAAAAAGGCAAATGTCCCCTTTCTCTAAGTCGTTGCTTTCTGCTTAAAGATGGGGGACACTCTTCCCCAGTCACCCAGATGCACTAAAGCCTGTCCCCAGGCCTTAGACTCCCCACCCCAGCTTTGCCTAACACCAGGGATCTTCATCCAGCTTTCTGAACTCAGCAAAATTCCTGGACCCTCACGCTCCTGCCCCCACTGCAGTGCTCCCCAAGCCCTGGTCTTTTGAGCCCCAGTCCCATGAGATGGAACTTACCAAGTTAGTTGGCCACAGAATCCACTCTGTCCGTTGGGCACCTAGCAGCATCCTGCAGAAACGCGGTCTCCTGGAAGCACTTTGGGAAGAGCATCCCCACCGCCTAAAGACCTGCCAGTTCTCCCAGGTCTTTAATAACCAGGTGAGACTCCTGCCCCATGGAGTAACTGGGCGCTTGGCAACGTCCTGGAGAAAGTTCCTTGGTGACCATGCAAACCACCCACAGCCATTCCTGGAAATGCTCTAGTCTTTCTGGGGACAAACTGGAGTTTGAGAAATGTCAGAAAAGGAAATCTGTTCATCAAAAGGAAGCTAGCTAGGTCCAATTTCCGCCTGGGTTAGTGTCAGCTGGGAACAGGTGGAAGCCCTGAGAGTGAGTGAGTGTGAGTGTGTGAAATGAGCACGCAGCCCCGCAGAGTCAGGAATGTTCTATTGCCAGCAACCGCCCTCTGTACTCACCTGTCAGGCAGCCCGCGGGACGAGAATATATGTATATGTTTTCAATTTCTCTGACAGAATCAGTTTGGATTGAGGACGGCTGTTTAATCTTTGAAATATGTGTTCCATAACAAACGCTGGAATATAGAAATTGCTCCCTCGTTCTGTGAGCCAAACCCTGAGTAACGGGGTTTGGAAATCCCCACAAGGTGTTCTTTGCTTACTGCTCATTCGTAAAGAAAAAAAAAACCATTTCTTTAATGAGATGCAATGTTGAGGAACTGCCAAAAATAGATGCTCCCTATCTGCCTTCACATATGGTAGCTTCTTTCTAGCCAATTAACTACCAGTGAACTGGGGAAGAGCTGTAACAACAAGCACGCCAGCCTCCCCTGTGTTCGGCCGGACTGCATTGTCCCGGGAGAACATAGAAGTTTCTGGTCCTGTCTCAGCTCATGAAAGCCCGAGAAGAAGCCTGCTTGACCTAGACATTTATTTGCAAGGCTATTCCGTTCGCTCTAGCTAAGCTCCCACAATTAAACCTGATGGACAAATCCTGTTTGCTCACTCTCCCCCTCTGGTTTTTAACTACATCGTGTTGAAGGGAAATATCCAAAGCCCACAAAAGCTGGTCTTTCATGAGTTTTACTCAGAATTATTTCTTCATTAACACCACGCCGGTGAGATTTTTCTCTGCCTGGAAGTGTAGTGGGTATTGGGTTTTACATTGTCTGTAAATAAGCCAAGTTATATCCGGTCTTGTGTTTCATGAACTCTTGCTCCATATTGTAAGCTAACCAAGAGTTCAGTATCCATGCGTATTTATGCTTTTCTGCTCTCCAAGCCAATGTAAGAAATGGGGTTTCCTACCATGTGGTTTCTTTTCCAACAATTTTCCATTAATTTGGAGTTGCAGAGAAGTTTTGTTGACATCCCTTAAGAGATATGAGATTTTTGTTTTCATTTTTTTGTTGTTTGAAAAATGACCACAGGAAAAGGTGGAAACAAAGGTAACTGGTTAGTCCAATCTAGGTTTACTTTCAGGGGTCTTATAATTAAAGTGTAATATGCCCTTTAAGAACATAAAAATTAATTAATTTCCAATTAGAGCTACTGGGAAGGCTTCATAACCTGAGCAGATGACAATATCTACCTTCTGTGTGGTCTATTCCATGCCAAATGCTTTACAGTGATTATCTCATTTAATTCTCACAGCCATACTACTAGTGGTCAAGAGCAGTAGCTCACTCTAGAGATGGGGAAACCCAGGCTCAGAGACGTTTGATACCTTTGTCACACAGCCAAGAGGCAAGGTAGCCACAATTCAAGTGCAGTCATCTAAATCAGTGTGACTCCCTAAATTAGAGCTCCATATTAAAGTTCTGTTAGAATGTTGGTTCTATTTGCTCTTAGGATAGCATTAAACCACAGAAGTTTCCAAGCTTGGCTTTAATACCACTGATATGCCAATGGCTTGATTTATGTCTCCAACCCTAATGATCCCCCTGAACTTTGGACTTGAGTGTCCAATAGATATCTCCAAAGTAGCATTTCAAAAATGGAGCTGCTCACCTAATCTAGCCCATCTCAGTAAATGGCAACTTAGCTGTACCATTTTATATCCACTCCACCAGCAAATCTGTTGGGTCTACCTTGGAAATATACTCAGAATTCAAAAACTTCTCTGGGGCAAGCCACCATCATAACTCACCTATTTGCAAGAATCTTTTAGCCAGACTCCTGCTTCTAGTCTTGTTATACAACAGCCAAAATCATTTGTGTACAATGCAAATCAAATCATGTCATTCCTCTGAATCCCATGTCTTTACTTGGCCCTATAAGACTCTGAAGCATCTGCTTGTGTCTACCCTTCCCCCCAAAAGGAAAAACAAAACCAACTTCAAATACCCCTACTCCTTCCCCAAGGACCATACATCCTGCAGGCATTCACCCCTGATGGGCCCCCAGCAGGTTAGGCCTGTGTCTACCTCAGGACATTTGCATTTGCTACCCCTCTACTGAGGATGAATCCTCCCCCAGGTGTCCCCGGAGCTGGCTCCCTCCCCTAATCAGAGGGACTCCTTTCACTGCCTCTTCTAAGTCAAAGGTATGTGGGCATTCTTTGTGCTAATTTTCAAATTTTCTGTAAAGTTGAAAATTTCAAAATAGAAAAACCTGGTAGGGAAGAACATAATTCAAAGCAATTGTGGTTTCCAAAGGAATAATTTTCTGTTGAAAGAAAGGATAATATGTACCCCTATGTTACTGCAGTGTTATTCACGGTGGCCAACACATGGAAACAACCAAAGTGTCTTTTGATAGATGATTGGATAAAGAAGATGTGGTATATATACACAATGGAATAATAATATTCAGCCGTAAGAAAAAATGAAATATTGCCATTTGCAACAGCATGGATAGACCTTTAGAATATCATGCTAAGTGAAATAAATCAGACAGAAAAAGTGAAGAATGATATGATTTCACTCATATGTGGGATATAAAACTGAAAGCAACAAATGAACAAACAAGACAAAGAGGCAAAAACTCAGAAACAGACAACAATATGGTGGTTACGAGGGAAAGGGGTGTGGGGTGAGGTAGAAGAGGGTAAAGGGAGTCTAATATATGGTGACGGAAGGAGACTTGACTCTGGGTGGTGAGCACACAATACGATATACAGATGACATATTACAGAATTGTACACTTGAAACCTAAATAATTTTATTAACCAATGTCACCCCAATACATTTAATAAAATTAAACAATAAAAAAACTATTCACAGAAAAAAATATTCCCTTTGTAACAGATTTTTTTAAAAGAGGATGAAAGAATGAATGAATGTTAGACCACTACCCAAGTTGACTTCCCCAAGTTCTGTGCACAGGGCAGACACACAGATGGCCTGGGACAGTGATCCTACCCCAACCATGGAAATTTATAGCCCCAGGCTGAATTTGTATTTGGCTATCACCCACCAGGCTAAGAACAAGAGATCTTAAAGATGACTGAACTGATGTCGTAATCTTGCATGACAATCTTAAGAATGGGTCTTTAACAAACGAGATACTTCAGCAGTCACCAGAATCAGGTTTCTGGAGGTTCCTTTGGGTAAAAATGTTGTGAAATCAGTATCTCTTCCATTTACAACATGCTTCTTGAGGACTCTATGCTTGTTTTATTTTTTTAAAAACTTCAAATATTTAATTTTTAATAAGGTGCCAATGTTTAGTGTTACAATAAAAAACACCAAATGCGAATAGCTCTCGTAAAGGTCGCATGTAGTAGTAGGCTTGTTCCCAGCATGCAGACGACGGTAAATAAATCGTTATGGCCGCACCGCTGAAAATGGAGTCTGCTTTGTGTTCCCCAAGTTAGATACCCAGGCTCCCCCCTCATGTAAACCAGTGTAAAGGTCGGAAGCCGAGTCTAATAAAACACTGCACATGCAAGATTAAAACGAAGGCATACTATGACAATTAGGCAGTTCATCAGTTCTCCTCAGGTATCTTATCACTTCCAGCCCAACATCTGCTAATGAATACTAAGCAGTGTTTGCACATGTTGATCATTTAAAGTAACCAGTTCTCACCTAAGTGAAACAAACTGCTCAAAGTTTTTCACTTTCTGTGGCTTATTAGGGCCAAAAATATATCTGCTGACCTGTCTTCTCATTTGTAAGGTCTTTGGGAAGGACTGAATTGAGAAATTTGAGATTGCCTAGTTCCAAGTAACAGCAAACACTGAATACTGATTTGCTTCTAGCACATTCCCTTTCTTTAAGAGCCATGCGCACACCTGCATTCACACCTGCATTCCCAGGGGACGCACTGAAAAGCAAGAAATCCACACATCACTTTCGGTACACTCTTTATTTGGTGTCTGTCCTTTTACAACACAGTTCCTTAGTAACAGAGAGGGAGAGCAACAAATAGGTTGATGTGCCTCGTTAGAGACTCCTTTTCCATTATGTATTTGTTTATTTACATAAAAACTGATTCAGAAAGAATCCAGAAAGTTCTACAAATGTCTAAAGCTCTGGAAAAGAAAAAGAAAAACATTATTCTGGAAAAAGTTGGTTTCATCTCCACATCCCATCTCTATTCATCTTGCTCATCCGATCACCAGGCAAAGTGGATGAAGTTCTACATTTGGATACAGCAAATACCTTCAGAATCCCTGCCCATGTACCCAATCCCTATCCCTACCCAAGAAACAGGGACAAAGAGCTTGGTGTCACATTCCCCATGGAGTTTGGCCAATGGCTGAGTGGACTGCAAGGGCTGAGTTAAGGCTCCAGAGGAGGAAGGCAATTGGCTCTAGTAGTCCCGAATTGCAAACTCCCCCATCCTTGACCTTAACTTGCCTGTGTGACCCTGGCCTTCCGTTGAGGAAAGCCTGAACCCCACAACAAATCAGAGGTTCAACTTGTGAAGGAAAACAAGGTTAGGTTATTTAAGTCAAGTTAACACTCCTCCCAACTGTTTTCCTGTGAATTCAGACACAACTGCCCTCGGTGACCTTGGCCCAGCATAAACTATCCCCTCATCCTTCCATGGCCTCAGCTGGAGGACAAAATTCTGTGATGTCATTGACCTTTGGCTGCCTATTCACTGCTTCATGTTGCCTTTTGAAGCTCCTTGTTCAGCTAAAAGGGCATCCTGGATTATCTAAATCCAGGCTATTACTAATACTCGTTTGGGAGGCCACATGGGGATAAAAGGGGAACTACATAAAGCAATCCTTAAGACTTTTCAGGATTTAAAGTCCAGGAGAAACCAGCCTCATTTGCATATATTCCATGGAAACCCAATAACAACATTAATATTAGGATCTACGTACTGCAAATGAGACAACAAATTTCATTCTATCGTAGGTCCAAAGACTGAATTCTCTGCTATTGACCAATATTTCCATGCTGAAATGGCTATCTGATATTATTTTGTAGGGGACCAATTACAGAAACAAATTTTCCATAGTTTGTCAGCATGATCGGACTTTAACATTTATTTTTAACCCAGAGAACATATTAGTCTATGTTCTTACATCAATTAGAAGTTTTCACAGAAACCTGCTTGTAGCTAGGTTTATATCCAAAATGAACATTTTTATTAGAGTCAGAAATGATGGATTCTGATTGGGAGTTCTCTGTCAAATCTTAGAAGAGCAAGAAAAAGTAAAGAAGACAGGAAGGACAATGACAGGGACACAATGATGGCATCCAATATAGCAGACAACACTCCCCTTCCAAGGACCAATCCCTGCTTTCTTATTAAGAGAATCTATATCTTGTTCAGGGGGTAATACACCATGCCAAACACAGTCCTTCCCAGACTCACATGCAGCTGGGGGAGCCATGTGACAGGATTCTAGCCAATGGGGGAAAGCGGGCATCTCTGGGAGAGCTTTGCCTTCCTGATGTTATCACTGCACCTGTTATTTGCCTCTTCCTCCTCTTCATGCTTAGAAAGCAGACATCATACCTGGCAATTCAGTAGCCATCTTGTGACTATGGGCAGTAAGCCAAAGGACAAAGGATGGTGGGAAAAATACCGAAAAGTGTGGACCCGTGATGACATTATAGAGATAGCCCTGAGAACCCAGCCCCAGGTTTCCTAGTCAGCTCATTGCTGTTCCTTGGGTTTTCTATGATTTGCAGCCAAATGCATTCCTGATACATCAATATCCAAGAAAGAGACAGAAAAGACTGAGGACAATGCAGTGAAAAGGAAAGAACAAAGACTAAAGAGAAAGGGCACACGGGATAACTCTCATGCAGATGACAGTGGACCAAAAAAAAAAAACAACACAGCTTAATTCCTTCTCCCAGAAAAGACAGAAGTCCTGACTAAAAGAAGAAATGCATCATTAGGTTCAATATAAAGATACCCGATGCTCAAATTGGCTGTCTAAAATTTAACTCTGTCCTTCTGTGCTTTGATTGCTGGTATGAACGTGCATGCTTACACATTACAGCTGGGCATTTTGCATCCTACAGAGAAGGGAATGGAACAGATTTAGAATCAATTTAGTATTTCTCTTGCAATCCATTTGGAGGAATTCCCACTGAGAACTCGTATGCCTCACCCTCACTGCAGCCGTATTTAATAAGATCTGAGAGGAAAAGTAAGTAGTAACACTGGGTAGACTGTTTTGACTCTTGTATATGCTATTCAGAAATTAAAGCACACTTATGGCAAGCTGGCAGCATATAGGATATGGCCCATAGAAAGTGGACTGATCAGTATTTAAGAATGCACAGGCAACAGCTATAAATAAGTGAAGCAAATGCAATAGGGACGTAAATCAATGACTGGGTGAGCATATTCTAACAATACAGATGAATCTCTTTGTAGGGGAGGAAATAGAGTACAGCACTAAGTGCTCCAATAGTTCATCAGGCAGTCCCAAGATGCTGGTCTTGCATAGAGAAGTGATTTCTTCATGCCCATCAGAGCAGTTGAGCCTGATGTTGGTTTAGAAACTGATGGACAAGCAGAATAATAGGCTGAGAATGTGAGCAAGAAACGGGATGGTCATGAGTGAACCCACCAGCATACCTGCAGCTTTCACTATATTCAAATGTAATTTCTTTTTCTTTTCCAACAAAGTGCGTGCAAATACCTTTAGTCTGATTCAGTAACATAGCAGCAAAACTTCAGGAATCAATAAATAAGGACGCTGACACGCCAATACCCCTTTGGATTCAAAGCTTCAGAAACATCAGCCTTGAAAAGAAGGGCAAACATTTCTTGATTCAGCATTTGTGTTCTGTCCTTTTACAAACCACATCGTTTACACCCACCCACATGCCCCCATAGCAGTTAGTAAACTCATTAAGAAACACAGCTTAAAACTCATAAGGGGTTAAAGCTATAAAATGCCTACTCATTGATTTGTTTTTTTAAATAAGGTTTCATCTTTCTTTCCTTCCTTTCAAACAAAGCTTTTGTTTCCGCTGCCCCCAGCACATGATAGTTCATTAGGATAATAACATATCATTTGTTTATTTCTTTAAAAATGACACAGTTGTGTTTTTCTCAAAATAAGTGCCATCTTGTTTCTAATTAAACATGATGGATTCAGGGTCCTGGTTTGCCATCTGGGCCATATGTCTCAGAACATCCTTTTTTGTGATGATGCCAAGAAGTCTCCTGGAGAAGAAACAAAATAGAGAACAGAGGTCAGCCTTGCAATAACAACTCATGTCTGTTCCTAAACACCAGTGCCTTTTTCACCTAGGCACACAGAGAGACATTTCCCAGCTTCCAACTGACTGCGCGGGCACATATGGGTGGAGGGGAAGGATACCCCTCCCAAGTTACCTGCACATTTCCTCACACTCTCTCCTCATCTGCCAATCAGAGGCAGAGGAGCCAGTGAAGGACTCCAAGATCACAGAGGACTGACATTGGAGCCACCAGATTCAAAGACCTGAGTCCTTGGATGACTGTGTGGTGCAGAGCCTATGCTTGCTACAACCCACACTGGATGTGACTGGGAGAAAAATAAACCTTATTGGGTCAGACCACTGAGAATACCAGCTTGTTTATTACAGCAGTAAACCTATGATGACTAACACATGCTGCTAAATTTCAAGACAATAATCAATTTTAAAAAGGCTTATGAAAGCCATTGTCAAAACTTGTCATACCACAGAAATTCCAAGTATAAGGTATTTTAAGTATAAGAAAATTTAAATATAACAATTGATTTTATTTTATACCATCCCTGTCCATATATGTAAATTACCTCCTCTTCCAAACTTCCATTGCTTTCAACTGACAACAACAATACCACTTACCAGGGCCCCTTGTATAGGACCACTTAGACTATACATTGCACAACTCCAGGGGGCTCTATTCACAAACACTATAATGTAAATAGTGCCCCCCTGGATTATGTAGTACACACACTTGCACAACCATTCACGGCAGCCCTTGCCTCACTCTTGATTTTATTAAATATTTAAATGACCACCTGCTGAAACAAATCATGCCCCCTAGGTAAAGTGAAAGGCTTGAAAGAAGGGGATGTACACAACTTCTTTGGAGAAAAGATGTTCCATTGCCAAATTAGTTTGCAAAATGCTGCTTACTGTATCTCTGTCATACTCAAGAAAAGGGAAATAGAGAAGTAAACTATGGCAGTCTGGCACTGGGATACAGCAGTCTGACAGCATTCTACTCTCTATCTGTGGAAAGTGATGACATACAAAAAAAATCAAAAAACACAATTGTAATACATTGTCATTTATCTAATTAAAGCCAAATTAGTCAAACTCACCTCTTACTAATAAAAAGTAAATATGAACGGGGAATCCAAGTATTCAGAGCAGCATTCAAGTCAGTTATATCTGGTGAAATGGACACTGGTTAGTGAAACCGGCAGGTCAGAATTCTGATTTCTTTGTCCTTGACCACACTGGAACTTAAAAATGTGATCAATTTCTTGTGTTAGTTTCCCTATCACACTAGGGGAGAGAGCAGATACTACCTCTTCCCCTCCATCTCATAGGAACATCTTCAGGAGACAGGAAAACAACAAAAGCGTCCTTTAAAAGCATGCTAAACAAAAACAATGATGTCAACATGGATGAGAAAACACTGAAAGGGTCATGATTCTATCATGATAATCAAAAAGTGGGGGGAAATGTAGAAAGCAGAATAGAATTAGGAAATCAACATTTTGCAACCCCCAATGTAATAGTTTAATCAATAATTATCAATGGATTCCAAAAGCATTGGAGAACAGAAAATTCACATGGTCTCAAAGTATCCCTCCTCAGACTATACAAAGAGAAAAATGTCCCTCTACAATGGAGGGTTCTGGTCATCACCACCTCATCCAAATGATGGAGCTTATCAGCAACAAAACCGGAAAAGCTGACATTATGACATCATGTACTTTGAAATGTTGCCAAAAACTACTGAAACCAAATGAAACCATGAGGAAGCAATCAAAGAATTCAGAATGTGAGACTACTGGTCTGGATTCTTCAAAAAAAAAATCTGTCACAAATAACAAACAAACAAAAAAAGGCAGAGAACTGTTATAAACAAAAGACTAATGAGGCAAAACAACCAAATGCAATGTGTGACCTGGAAGGAATTCTGGATTAAAATTTGATACAAACAAGATATTGAGTGATATATTGAGTTATTGTTAATTTTGTGTAATTATGGTCTAGTGGTAATGTGAAAAGAGTGTCCTTACTCTTAAAAGATGTATGCCTCATTCATAATTGCCAAAACTTGGAAGTAACCAAGATGTCCTTCAGTAGGTAAATGGATAAACAAACATCCAGGCGATGGAATATTGTTCAGCACTTAGAAGAAATGAGCCATCAAGCCATGAAAAGACACGGAGGAACCTGAAATGTATATGGCTAAGTGAAAGAAGCCAATCTGAAATGACTACACGCTGTAGGATTCCAACTCTATGACATTCTAGAAAAGGCAAGAAACCATGGAGACAGTAAACAGATCAGCGGTTGCCAGGGGTTGTTAGGGATGTGGGAGTACTGGGGATGAAGAGGCAGAGCGCAGAGGACTCTTAAGGCAGTGACACTACTCTGTGTGACACTGTAATGGTGGACACATGTCATCATGTATTTGGCTAAACCCATGGAACATACACCACCGAGAGTGAGCCCTAATGTAAACAATGGACCTTAGGTAATAATAATGTATTGCTATTGCTTCATCAATGGCAACAAATATAATGCACCAATGAAGATGTTAACAATATGGGAAACTGTGAAGGGACAAGATAGGGCATATAGGAACTCTGTACTTTCTGCGTAATTTTCCTGTAAACCTAAAAATGTTCTAAAAATAAGTCTATTAATTGCAGAAAGCAAAGCCCTCAGGGTTGCCTGAAGGGAGAGGGGTGGTGTTGAAGAAGGATAAAGCCAGAAGTTGTTCATTCTAGCTATTTAGAGCTACTTGCCTTTAACCATGCTCATACAGTACTTTAAATTCATTTCTGAAATGTATCAAAATGCAGTCAAATTGAAGATGTCCCATACAACAAGATGCTGTTATAGTAAATCTGCCAAGCTGAGGCTGAGTCCTGACTTAGTGTGCTCAGGCTGTCATAACAAAGTACTATGGACTAGGTGGCTTCACAACAGAAATGTAGGTTCTCACAGTTCTAGAGACCAGAAGGCCAAGACCAAGGTGCTGGCAGGTTTGATTTCTGCAGTGGCCTCTCTCCTTGGCTTGCAGACATCTTCCTTTTTGCTGTAACCTCACATGGCCCTTTTCTCTGTGCAAACATCCCTAATGTCTCTTCCTCTTCTTATAAGGACACCAGTCCCATCAGATTAGAGCCTTACTCTTATGACCTCATTTAACCTTAATTACCTCCTTAAAGATCCCATGTCCAAATACAGTAACATTGGAGGTTACGGCTTCAACATATGAATTGGGGGGGGGGGGGGAAAGCGGCTGGGGGAGGCACAATTCAATCCATAACAGCTTTCAATCCCTTTAAAATAAAAAAAGAATGATTATAAGGTGAGTAGCTTATGCCTGTAATATGCCAATAACGCAGTGTGAGCATAAAAGAAATGGAAGCAGGTGTGAGCAAAGGTCCACAGAGATGGACCACCTAAAGCTGTGTCTACACACAGTGAGAAGGAGTTCCATTGCTGGCGACTGTCAACTAGTGGTCAATCCCTTAACTTAAAATGCTCTTTTGTTATCTTTGACCTTTACTTTCTATTTAAAAGCCTAGCTCAGGACATTCCCTCTAGAACACCTGGGTAACACCACTTAAATTGAATTCTGTCCACGTTCCTTAGTAAATGACAAGCTCCTTGGCTTTACTTTTTTTTAAAATTTTTTATTGGGGAATTGGGGGAGGGAACAGCGCTGGGGAATCGGGAAGGGGAACAGCCAAGTTGCTGTCCTTTTGTTCTTCAGTCTAGTGTGGAGGACGTTGCTTACTGGCCCATGTTGGTTATTATCATTGCGCTCTTCCCAGGTGAGGCAGATCGGTCACCAGCCATTGGACGGCCACTCATGGCGGCTGCTGGCCACTCATGGTAGCTTACGGTAGCTTACAGCAGCCCACTGCAGCCTACGCCATTGCCGGCAACTCACGGCAGCCCAGCTCCAGGTTGAGCTGTTGTTCAGCATCTTAGCTGTAGAGGGCAGTGTCACTGGCCCTCATGTGGGATCCGAACC
>NW_017731505.1:2615207-2625596 GCF_001890085.2 Hipposideros armiger
TCCCAAGCCAGTTCTTAACCATCACGCCACTTGGCCGGCCCCCCTAGGCTTTATTTTTTAACACTTTTTGAGCCTTCTCCAGTTCTCAGTCAAATAAATGCTCAGTAAGACAATTAAACCAATGTTGCTTTGGAAAAAAATGTGACTTGTTAGTGTTTGCAAAGTGCTGAGAACTCTACTATCACACACACACACACACACACACACACACACACACCTTTCATATAAAAAGCCTGGTTTTATTTCCTTATCTTCACCCTGGAGACAGCATCAAAAGATCAGGCATTTGCCTAAAGCAGTCCTGACAACCTCCCCTTCAAGCTCTATAACTATAATGTCTGAAAGTCAAGCTGGATACAATGGTTCTGGGGAAATGGGAAATCAGGAGCTGCCTTGCATTCAGGCATAAATTGTGCCCTGGCCTGCGACAATAATTATCTCAGAAGAAGAGAGCTGCACATCCACGCAGAAAGAGGCCATATCAAATCCAGCAGGGTTCATTAGTGGCGTGAAATGTCCTATTTGATTTAAATCAAGAGGGTAGCAGTTCAAGTGAATCCGGTGAGTGATAAACAGCTGATCTATGACCATGAACGTAATTCAGGTTAGAGCAGCTGGGCCCTTCTGAAAAGGCCACCTAGCAGGCCTTGGGGAAAGCTGACACTGTCTCCCCTGCTCACTTGTCCTTGCTAGATCCTCTGAAGTGAAAATCCCACCCAAATTCCCCCTTTGCCACTGGAGGCTTCTTAGGTTCTGGCATTCGGAAGGACTAAGTCTTCTCTGGTTCCTGGTCTGGCTTCACAATTGCCTTGGACCCCAGGCCCTGAGAAATCCTGCGGATGATGCAGATCAATGGGACGAGCTGGGGCTCTCGGCTGTGAGCAGAGAAGGCACATGGCGACAGACTACATCAAAAATGCGCGCTGGCTTAAGACGTGCCTGCCCTGGCCGCAAGCCCGAGGAGATGAAAGGCCCTGCAAACAAGGACCCCTTGCCAGCACTAACGTATCAGCATCTGTGTTTGTTTAAAATATGTAGAGCGAGAGAGAGAGTGCTATTTTGTTTTCTCGCAGAACATTCGGAGCCAATTTCGGCACCCAGATCTTCACAGGAAAACCTCATGGGGCTCCGTGAGGTGTGAGCGGGCGTTAAGGGCAGAATTTCCTGCCAGAACTGGAAATTCCAACGATAACTGACATTGGATTATTATTTTAAAGGAAAAGAGAAACTGCTATCCACTTGAGACGACACGGTGATCACAGTGGTGTTTATGCCAAGCGCTGGAAATTCAAATACATAAATGGGCTTCAGCGTTTTGCAAAGTGGGGTCCCCCAACCAGCAGCAGCCCCTGGCAGCTCGCTGGAAATATACATTCTCAGGCCCCCACTAGACCTGAGAAATCCATAGCCGTGCTGGGGCCCGGCACTCGGGGTTCCACCTGGAGGTTTAATCCTCCAGGATTACAATGCACACTCAGGTTTGAGAATGACTGAGTTCCTTTAAAAGCCACCAGCTAAAATGATCTCTAGCCTCAAACATTTATTTGTCCCATATTGATTGCCCTTCCCATGTGCAAGATACCCCCCTTGCTGCAGTCAGAGCTAAGGAGGACGCTTGTCCTGTCAGCTAGGATCTCTCTGGGACAATGTGAAAATCTAGCCCCTACTGGAGTCCTGTGCAACTGTTACCAGGAGAGTGGGAAGGAAGCTAAATGAAAAAAAGGATTTCTTGCAGGCTATTCACAGGCATCCAGTCCAGGGTCACTCAATTGCAGCACTAGCGACATTTTGGACCAGATGCTTCTTTGTTGCAATGGGGGCCGTCCTGTGCATTGCAGGGTGTTGAGCACCATCCCTGGTCTCTACCCACTAGAGGCCAGCAGCACCCTTTCCTCCCAGTTGTGACACCCAAACTCTCTGGGGAGCAAAATCACCCTGACTGAGAAATTCTGGCTTAAACTGGCGTGTGCTGGCTCTGGAGATATAAACTACGTCAGAGTGATGCCTCTGGATTCTATAAAGGCCTAAGCTGTATTTACGACGCCAATGTCTCCACAACCCATAGCCCTCCCCTCCTACCCCCAGCCTCCAAAGGAATAAACTGGGCAGACAATCCTATGTTCCAGGCTACCCTGACTGACCCAATCTCTTCCTCCTCTTGAGCTTCTGAGGCTGTGGAATTCAGCGTGTGCCTCTGAGACCAAAGAATGGCCCTTGGGGCACTGCACCTCTCATGCCATCATGACCCTTTGATTTTTGCAGTGCTGCTTCCCTGCTTGATGACAACACAAAGCAAAAATAATATTGCTGCAGCAGAGATAATGCCATGGGGCCACCAAATCATTCAGCTCTCCGATAATATTTGGGTTGAAAATGGGAAGTTGTTTTGAACAGATTGATATATTAGGGGACAATCTAAGCATAATGTGAATTTCACAAGCACCTCCAGGTGAATGCAGAAAAGTGAACCCCGCTGAGCCCAGGGGCATAGGAATACACAAAATGCTCACAAACTGCAGACTGCGGCCCTCATGACACCCATTTCCATGAGACAAGCTCAGGGCATCCTCAAGGTGAAGTGACATATTTATTGTCGTATTGATATATTTCTTAGCCATTTAACGTGTCTAACATGGTTCTGCCGTTTTTATTAACTTCCTATCTTTTTTTAATGTGTCAGTGATGAAGTTTTTGAGCACTGTGCCCCTAACCCTATTTTTCCCACAAGCCACCTGGTTTTCATTGTTCATTTTTGTAGAGCGCCGTGACTTTGAGGAACGTATGTCACATTACAGCAGAATAGGCTGCACCTTCTCCATGAGCCTGGGAGGTAGAAAAGCAGCCCCAGCCTCCTCCTTTGGCTCCTCCCCTTTTGGGCTCAACCTGCAGCCTCAGGCCAGACAGCAGCCCCACCTGGAAGCTTCTCCCATCCTCTCGGGCTGCACTGGCCCCTGCATTAAGTTCCCACAGCTTCCAGTCATTTCTTTCTCAATGTGCTCGCCACACTTACTGCCATCCGCTACCAAGTGCTGGTCCCCAAGTTCCCTAAGGACTGGGACTCTGTCTTATTCATCTTGTTCACAGAGTCTGGCCACAGTACACATTCTGTCAACACTTGTTTGGCCACTCACCCACTCCGCGTCACCAGGCACTGCCGGAGCCCCAGTTTCCGGAAGATGTCCACCACCGTCTCCATGGGCGTGTGGTCTGTGACTGTGAAAGGGCTGAGGTTCAGGACACGCCGCAGCTTCAGGGGTTGAGGGCTGTTGGCCGGCAGCTCGGGGGGCTCCTCCGTGAAGTACATGATGGAATTACTCACGATGCCCTCCTGCCTCTGTCTGGCATTCTCTGGAATGGGCAAGCAGGACCGTAAGCCACAGCGAAATCCTTTACTGCCAACTCCCCCCACCCCAGACCTTCAGGAACACGTGCCTTCCCTCCACCCACATCCTAGAGTCCCACAGAAAATGGGTTCAGAAGTCAAACTCCACGTTCTTACAGAGAGGCTCCAGCCAAACATCTGTGAAACTGGCATCTCTCTCAAGCTAATGCTAGGCAAGGGTCCCCTTGCTGTGACCCGTGTGACCCGATCGTTCATTGCCAAAGTCTTGAAACATGGGCCTGACCAGGCTGGCTCCTGTGGGGGAAGCACTGCTTCCCCTGGACTCCAGGGCACCCAGAAGGCTCAGGACCCTCTACCCTTGCCTTGCCAACACTCCTTCAGCTCATCGTGCACTGAAGTTTGACATGATGAGAAACCTCATTTAGCTGCCCAGTGACCTTAATACACTGGCTTCTTACAAACTAACGTATAATTGACTCAAATGGCATTCTGAATCCTGAAAGGAACCGGAAACCAATAGGACCATCTCAGGCTCACAGCCCAGAAATGCCGCTCAATCCCAAATATGACCCTTGGGACCAAAGAAATACACCTAAAAAAGCCGCATCCCCCACCCCTTGGATCTGCTCTCTTAAAAATGGACCATTTTGTGGATTTCTCAAAGAAAGATAGTAAAACTGTTATGGTAACAATTAGCCTATTTCTATCTATAGGCAAGGCCGTGTGAAAGAGAGCTGAAGAAAAGTAGGGTAACAGGAACTCATTAGAAATACAGCTTTATGCTGTACTAGAAACCCAGGCTATTTCAAGTCACACATGAAATAAATCTATCGGTCTCAAGATATTTCTCCAAGGCGATTTTCCTTCTGTTGGAATTTTAATCCTTCTTTTGGTTCATGGGAAAAGGTTAGGAAAAATGTACAGTGATGCTTGCCTTAAAATGGATCCTGGTTTCTATAATACATTTCTTGCCTTCTCAAAGACTACTATTCACCTATATTGTTCTTTGAGAAATAAAATTCTAACTGCCTGCTTTAAGGCCATTTATTGCAATAGAGTACTCTAATGGAAAACTGGCAGCATTCGGGGTCAGGCTGAGTTTGAAAAAGGGTCTCTGTTTAAAGGAGGAACAGAGGGCCCGCTGGGCAAATGCCTGCACATTATTTGGGTCAGGTTAAATCTAGTTACATCAAATGGGCTATGATTCAACCACAAATACCAGATGACACTGATGCACACATTTGCAAATGTAGATGCTACACGATACACACAGCACACTTCTCTCCTAAATCAAGATGGTTCCGTCCTGAAGCACTGAGGCAGGGGGCAACGGTCAACACATAGTTACTTATTCATTTTCATAGACCAACTGAGTCTCTGAAGTCCCATGTAACAGGCATCCCATCTCTTTCAACAATCAGGTTGAATGTCAGGAATGGGTCACGCTGCAAACCTCAGTCAAGCACTGATCACATGGATTTGTTGAACTCCTTATAAAACCAAGTACAACTTAGTAAACTGTCGATCCACTTGTTGAAATAAATAACAAGCTTATGTTTCCTCTGAAATCTACTTGATTGGGTTAGAAGCCCTAACAGCAGCTAATTCAGTGAACTCTTGCTCACCAATGCATTCCCAGTGCCTGGACAAAGCCTAGTATACACAGACACAAAACAGTTACTTGCCGAACACATGTGTGAACTAATCAGTCAACAAGTGAATGAGTGAGTGAGGAGGCCTACTAAATGTCGGTGAACTTGGTTCTGCCTGTCACATAGAACAGAGCCTACTGCATGTAGGAGGCACTAGGGATGAAAGCCCATGAGCTGGTCACTGCCAAACAAGAATTAAAGGCAGCAGCTGGGGTCAGAGCTGGAAGTCTGAGCTGTGCTCCTTGCTCCTCCAAGAATGGCAACTGCTGCTCTCTCCATAAGGGCCCTATTAGAAAGACTGATCGCAAAGCTTCAAAGTGTAGGGGTAGAGGTGCTACATACAGGCCAAAAGCGGGTGAATGGAAGAACAACCAGCAGGAAAGCACTTCGCATCCCTCTACTAAGGCGAACCATAGACTCCCGGTTTGGACAAGAAATTCTCATCGGTCACCAAAATGCCTGCAACAAATTCTAGCATGTCAAGTTCACAGAGGGCAGACACTGGATACGGTCATCCCTATACTCCCAGCTCCTAGGACTATGTAGGCACGTGGTGGGTGCACAAGAAAGAGTTCCTGTGTGAAAGGATAGAGCAATTCCTCCCTCAGGGGATGCTCCAATACCATAAGAGAAGAGAATCCAGGACCCCAAGGACTCATGGGAGTCTATGTTAGAAAAGAAACAAACCCAAAAAAAAAGCCCAACATTTACATGTAAAAGACAAGATGGAAATGCACTTAAACATTAACCATGGCCTTCTATGGTGTTGAGAATGTGGGGGCCTTTTGCTATTTGCCTTTTTCCTTCTGATTTCCCTAATACTCTATGGGT
This sequence comes from Hipposideros armiger, assembly GCF_001890085.2. Taxonomy (NCBI): domain Eukaryota; kingdom Metazoa; phylum Chordata; class Mammalia; order Chiroptera; family Hipposideridae; genus Hipposideros; species Hipposideros armiger. The sequence continues at coordinate 2,621,034 of NW_017731505.1, forward strand.
ATATATTACTTTCACTTTAGAAATAAATTTCATTTTTAATTGTTTTAAAGGTCAAGTAGTTAAACTGTTTTTAATATAGGTTTATTGTACATTCTACCAGAACTAGTATCAGTGGCCACAGCTTCCAAACAATGATGTACATTTTATGAGCACCTGCTAAGGTCATTCGACTTGACATTCCACTTTCTAGCAGCAATCCAATCATAATGCCAGGTACAGAGAAGGTAATTCAGAAAGTGTTGGTAAAATGAACTTCACAAAACTATGATAGGCCAAGAAATTTTAAAAGACTAGAAATAATCACATATCTAGTCAGCTATTACAGTGGCTTTAGAGCAATGGTTCTCAATTGGGAGCAATTTTGTCCCCACCCTAGGGGACATTTGGCAACATCTGGAGACACATTTGGTTGTCATAACTAAGGGATGGGATTGCTACTGACATCTAGTGGGTAGAGACCAGGGATGCTGCTAAACATCCCACAGTGCACAGGATGGGATCCTCTCAACAAAGAATGATGCAACCCCGGGCCAGCTAAGCGGCTCAGTTGGTTAAGAGTTGGCTTAAGAGCGCAAACTATGAGCAACAGGGCCACCGGTTCGATTCCCACATGGGCCAGTGACGCTGCGCCCGAGCTGAGCTGTCGCTGAGGATGGCTCAGCTGGTGTAACAACAAGATTGCCTGTTCGATGGTGGGCTACGCCCACCCGCAACTAAGTCTGAACTCAGCACCTTGAGCTGAGCTGCCACCCGAATGGATCAGTGGAGAGAGCGTGTGCTCTTAACAACAAGGCTGTTGGTTCGACTCCCACATGGGATGGTGGCTACACCAACCCACAACTAAGACTGAACTTGGCACCTTGAGCTAAGGTCTGACGCTTATCTTCTTGTCCAGTCCTGGATGTAGATCCCTTTCTGCAAGTAAGCATCTTCCACATGATGGACAGTCATCATTAAATCATTCACTAGGCGAAAAAACTAGAGTTCCCTTAACTCTTTTTGTTTTTTTAGCTGAGCCATCCAGCCACCTGTTGGCAGCTCAGTGGCTGCTCAGTTCGGGCCAGGACTCGAACTGCTGTTGCTCAGAGCTCACACTCTTGAGCGAGCTCTTAACCAACTGAGCCACTCGGCCGGCCCCCCTTAACTCTTGCTCATAACTCTAACTTTCCATCCCTTTAATCATCTTTGTGGCTTCCCACTGAGTTTTCTCTGAACCTATTGTCACTTAATTGCGGAACTCAAGACTGGAAGAGCCTGAGCCCTGCTGAGCACAGAAAGAGCCTAATATTTGCAAAGAGCACCAAGAGGTAAAGCCCCATTTACCAGGAATTTGAACAAGGGTCACATATGGCCCCGTGTGTGTGTGATGGTGAAAAGGGTCGCACTTCCTAGGTGGTGCCAACTAATCACTAAAAAGACAACGACTATATTCACGAAAGGGCACATAATTCTGCAAATACACGTCACGAATTTCTCCAGCAGAGCACAGAGGCCCTTCTATTCCCACAGACCAGGAAAACAGCTTTTCTGATTGCTCAGAGTGAAACACCCCTTGCTTTTCCACAAAGCATGTAAATAGCGGCTTCTATACCATTATCAGTCTGATTGAAAGCATGTAGGTATTATTTACACCATGTGTTGCCTCTTCAGACATTCCAAGCATAGCTTCTAGGAGAGCACTCGGTTGGCAAGTTTAAATTTCTTCTCTAACCGGTTGATGACAATTGCTGCTCCCCACTTGATTACAGTAATGGGTTTCAGCAAAATTAGTAAACTGTCTCTTAGCAGGTGTGCCTGGAGCTACACAACAGGTAATGGATTCCGTGACATTTATTACTTTAGTTTTTAAATTTCAACCATTGCTTAAAAGATTTTAGGGATTGAATAAATTTTTAAAGGCTGCTGATTACATTATTTTAAAACAAATCCAACCCTACTTATACAGCTTTTTAAAAAAATTCTCATTTTTATAGTCAATGCTTATGCCTAAAGGCACCTACCTGTTAAGCAACAGGAGCTATAATAAAGAGAAGCATCACTGAGCACTTAAGCACAAATGTGCTGTCGTGTCTGAAATGTAAAATCAGTTGTTGCTTTGGGGAGGTAAATATGTCTGAGCAACAACCTAAAATTAAAGGATACAGGTTATCTAAATTTATTTTTATAAAGCCTTTGATGAAGATACTTTAAAAATATTTTCAAAGAGACTTCAGGAATTCAAAGGGAGGGCCTAAGAGATAATGAACACAGGCAGGGAGAAGCAAAGGGTTGTCAGGTGAAGGTGCGCTCCCGGTGGGGTAATCTGCGGTCATAGCGAGTCCCACTGGCAATCTTCATAAACACTCTGGAAGATGGAATACATAGTAAAATCATCAAGTGCACACCTGAGCTGACTCACGGGCCCCACCAACTGTGAGATGCTGGTATGGTGTGCAGATCGCAGGGCAGGGATGTGAGCGGGATGGCATTCGTGTTTGCCATGTGCCATGGATGCGCTCGGCTCGTCCCTGCCCGGCTGCATTGGGAGGACTCCAAGGCTCAGTGCTCCTCCTCGCTGGGGCCTCCAACGACTCATACCCAGGCCTTGGCCTTTGGAAGCCTTTCCCTCCTGCTCCCCTTCCAATGAAGCCATCCCTAGGCTGATGGGGCCCACAGACTTGCTTCCCTGAGTCACCTGTCTTCAGGACACCCTACCTGGGCATCGCCCCTCTCTCCTCTCCCAACTCAACAGCCTGCCCGTCAGCCCAACTAATTTCAGCACACAAGGAGGAAGAGCATCACAAGGAGCTGGCAGGACTTCTGCTCGTTAACCCACATGGGCCTCTGACCGGTGGAATGGGACATAATGTCACAAAGGGAAGTGAAAGGCTGTGCAGTGCCAAGAGAGGCGTCTGAAGCGAAGAACTCACCATCTCACCAGTTAGCCTGCCTGAAAGTCTGTCTCTGAGACCAGCTAGGCCCAGGCCAGTCCAGGCTCTCCCATCTCTTCTTTCTCAGCTTCACCCAACGATGAATTCCCGAAAAGGCGGCAGCAGCAGCAGCTTTCCTCCTAGCAGGACTGGGGCCCAGGGAGCTGCTTGCAAACATGGCGCTCATCTTCCAGTCAAGAACACCTCTCCCAACACATTGCTCCTCTCAGCGTGACTTAGGGACCAGCAGCATCAGCATTAATGGGGACCTTGGGAGGAATGCAGTCTCGGGCCCCACCCCAGACCCACTGAATCAGAATCTGCATTTTAACCAGGTCCCCAGGTGACACGAATATACATTAAAGTGTGAGAACCCTGAGCTTAAAGCCCTCTGACCTTTGTACATTCTCACTAACCTTTTAGAGAATTTGGGGTGTATAAAAAATGCCATTCACCTCTTACTAAGACGTGAGCTTCCCTCTTTTTACTCACTTATTGCAAGAATCAATTCCCTCCTCTGCGCAAATCCAATGAGGCGCTCAGAGTCCCTGGAGACCACCACGGGGAAGCCATTGTAGTCAGTCTCCTTGATGAGTGTCTCCACATCCTCGACGGTCATGCTGTCCTGGGTGAGCACAGACAGTGGCGGCTCTCCCCGCCGCGGCCGCATGACGTCCGTGGCCAGCGTGCGGTGGGTGAACTCGTCCTTCACGTCCAGAAATGGGTACCCGTTTAAGTGGATGTGAGCCTCGTAGATGCCTTCTTTCCCAAAGGCATCAGCTACCCACTTGCTGGTCACGGCTGCCGCCATCAGGGGCACAATGTACTCTAGACCCCCTGTTAATTCAAACATGATGACCACCAACGACACCGTCATCCTGGTAACTCCTCCTACAAGTGAAGAGAGGAGTGAAATTCCGAAACTCAATCCCAGACCCTCAAGAGGGCACGAATTAAAGACACTGAGAAGCTGGCTTTAAATTCCCCCGACAGAAGAGTTTCTAAGGAGACAGTCCTACAGGTCGCCCACGCCCAGACCTCTGAAACTGAGGGACCCATAAGTCACATCTGACTGCAGGGCTCTTCTTCAGTGAGGGACAACTGGGTTGCCTATCCACCTAGGACCACACGCCTTGCTTTTTGGTGAGTAGATTCTATGCGGGCTGTGCAGGTTTCTGACTCAGCAAGCGTGGCCCTCTTCCAGAACCCCATAAGCTGGAACACTGTAGAGATTCTTAGAGGCTATGGACAGGAGAGGGACCCACCCTTGCATCTCTTAGTATTCAAAGGGAGAATCCATACCAACTCCTAATCTGCCAATGAGCTTAAACTGGGGTTTCTCGAGCTCAGCACTAGGAACACCTGAGCCTGGATCATGCTCCGTGGCGGGGCGTCCTGTGCCCTGTAGGATGGTGAGCAGCATCCCTGCTCTCCCCCCACTAGATGCCAATAGCACCACCTCCCAGGTATGACAGCCAAAAATGTCTCCTCCATTGTCCAGTGTTCCTGAGAGGCACAATTGCCCCGAGTTAAAAATCACTATTCTAGACGGTACAGCTGCAAGATGGTAGAAACTATCAGTCTGGGTCCCTGAATAACTGAGTGGAGAGAAGCCCTCTGCTAATTCACATCACACACACACACACACACACAC
>NW_017731505.1:2626232-2668000 GCF_001890085.2 Hipposideros armiger
CACACACACACAGACACACACACAGAGACACACAGACACACACTCACACACACACAGACACACACAGACACACACACACAGACACACACACACACACAGACACACACACACACAGACACACACACACAGACACACACACACACACAGAGTTGACGGTCATTATTCGTGGTAGTTGTATTCTACAAAGTCGCCACAAACACTGAATTAGTGAATACTGAATCATTGCTTCTGGTCACATTTTTGTCAACCAATCAATACAAAACCTTACTTTATGTGTGTTTCTGTTTAAAGATACTTCACTTAATATATGTAGCTCATTCATTGAACTCAGGGCCAACAGCACATAACTCATGCCTGAAGGAAGCTTCTCCAACACACGTATTTTCCCCCTAAGACACATCCAAGCTTTCTCGCACTTAGAAATACCAGACAGCACTTACTTCAACACTACGCTTGGGGCATTTTAAACAGCAAAATCATTAACAAAAAGTGCAAAACACATGGCACTAAATAGACCACAAAAAGGACACTTATGTACAGTCTGAGAGCTGAACCAAGGAAGTGGACATTCACCTTGATCAACCTCAGCTGGGGACATAAGTGCATGTCAGACAACGCCAATTTCCCGCTGCTCTGCGCATGTCTGAAAATGACTGTGAAAGCCCCCTAAGTATTGAGTAAGGAGTTACAAATAAATTGTAACAAGTAGACAAATTCCCATAGATGGAATCCATGAATAATGAGGATCGACTGCATATCACGAGCAAGATGTAAGCCTTGGTGTGTTACGCCACTGAGATTTAGGCATTCACATGTTACAGCAATGCAACCTCGCCTACCGAGAATACAAGTGCTGGTGTCTTCCTCCTTGCCAGTCCTCCAAACCTGATCAGCCTATGTGGTTGGTCTGTCTCACCTTTCCTTGTGCCCCACCCCCATCATGCCCTACCTCCACCTCACCCCACCTGTGGCTGTACCTAGGCAGGCCGCGGCTCCCACCATTGCATAAAGTCCTGGGGTAACACAGTCTGCTCCAGGCCTGCACCAGTTCCTGAAGATGATCCAGTCATGGTGATGGTAGGCCAGCTGCTCCACGCCGATCCCCACCATCCTGCCGGCCATTGCTCCCACAGCCATGCTAGGGATGAAGAGGCCGGATGGGATCTCCAGGGAGCACACAGGGAAAAGAAGCATGAGGAAAGGAGTCCAGTTTCCCGCTTCCCCACGCCCACTAAACACGACCCCCCTCAACAAGCTTGCATTTTGCTTCAGTCTTCAAGGAAGGCGCAACACTTCAAAATAGGTCAGCTGGGGAAAGGAGGGACCAATGATTTCACATACTTAGTCAGTCTATCTACTGGGACTTGGAGGGGAGGCAATTTTACACTTTCATTTCCTCACTTTCAAAAGCAGGACTGGTTTGCATGCTGTGGATTAGAGAATGATAAGCCACAATGCAAATAACATTCAAAGTGAGCATCTGTCACTTGAGATACTCGCCACTTTCTTGCTCCCCTTGAGTGTCATTCAGATTAGCTTTCAAAATTAAATGTCAAACCACAGCATGAAAATGAAAAAGAAGGGCCTGCAACTGTGCACAGGTAAAATAAAGAAGCTGAAAGCATCAGTGCAGCTGTCCTGGATCGTCCAAAAAGCTTCTCCCGGGCTCACTGCCCTCTTGACTATACAGTGGCCAAACACCTGCTAGAGAGAGATGGGGAGCAGTTCCCTCTTCCTCATAAAGTACACATTCTGAAAAGGATTCTGAATATTTTTGAGCCAGGTTAGAGGCAGCAAATAAATAGACTACGTAAACTAACATATCTTGGTAAGGGCGTGTTTTATATTTTGCTGTGTGAAAATACATTTTAATCTATCTAACGATTACACACGTGCAGCAGAACACACCTGACACTTTGCGTTCATGGAGGTTGCACATGACCACGATCCTGAGTGGGAGCTGCATTTATGCCCACCCCACACTGTCATCAATCTCAGGATGGAAGTGTATCTTTAACCAAATTCCAGGTAAGTTTTGATCCTTCAGTGGGATTTCTCCAGTCTGGGCCAGTCCTGAGGAAATCGTTCCTTTCTGAGCTACCCCTTAGCCCACAGCCATCTAATCCCCTGTAACTTCCAAGTCCACTTCTCCCAGCAGGCCCTAAAAGATACTCCTAGTGTCTTCCTCAGACACAACACTAAATCTTTTTGCTAGATGATGGATCAGAGACAGTCAGCTGTTTAAGGAAGATCACCCAGCCTTGTTCTTAAGGCAAAAATTCAGGTGTGCGTTTGACCACTACACACTCAAGTGGAAACGCTACACAGTTTCTTAAACTTTTTAAAAAGGAAACAAATCGTAACACCACCACACAGAAAGCAATAGTCATGGACCACGACGGGGGCTCTGGAGGTTTCTCCATGTTCTGCTTCTCGTCCTGGTTACACAAGCGTGTGTGTTTTGTGATAGTTCACCACGCTGTAAACGGCTCTATATGAATGATGTAATCTGAGCCTTAGCTCCTTCACTTCTAAATGGGATTAAAACCTCTCAGAGGCTTGCTGTTTATCAAAAGCATTGTTTCTTGTTGATGAAAAACAATGTCAAGTGCCCGGCCCAAGCCAACATTCAATAAAGGTCAATTCCCCTTTCCTCCCATCACAATTTTATTTTGGCAAGTAAGGTGCTATCCCCAGGACATGGGTGGCCCCCCACATCTTCCTTCCCCTTCACTTACCTTCATGCCAAAGGTAAATATGGTAATGACGATTTTGAAGATGAGTGCCAGGGCCAGCTGCCACATGGCCGTGTACACCCCAAACCCAGCCGGCCGATCAGGGATGTCATCCACAGGCCGGGTCATGTTGGGGTCGTTTATGTAGTCACAGAGCTGGGAGGACTCAAGGGCCCCGCAGTCATTGAACAGCTCGGAAATGAGCTCGCTCGTGCTCCGGCGTGTGTAGGGATTGGGGTAGGCAATGATAGCAGTGATGGCAGTCACCACGATGACCTCCAGCACCGGGTACTTCCCCAGCTTGGTGGTTTTGCGCCTCCTGCACCAGGCGATGTTGCAGCGGATGAAGAGGGTCCCCCACAAGCCCCCAAAGACCCCCAGCAGGATGAAGGGAAAGAGCTCAGCCATGTACCAGGGCGTGTGATATTCCACGTAAAAGAGAACGAGGCGGCTGTTTCCAAAAGGATTGATGGATCGCAGCGTGAAAGCCGCTACCAAGGCCGCAAAAAAGGACCTCCACAAGGTCTTCAAGGGAAAGTAGTAACTGACCTGGGACGAACAAGGAGAAAATCAGAGACTGGCGGAAGAACGGGCTGCCCAGAGCTCCAGCCCCACTGATCAGCCAGCACCACTAGCGCCTGGTGTGAAAATCACACTCAACCCAAAGATGGGTGCTACTCACTTCCTCAATCTAGGTTTAATTATGATCCAAATGCACCAGCAAAGATATTTAAAGGACTCTGTGTCCAAAAGCAGAATAGTGCGTTTGAGCTATTTGTTTAAGAGAAATGAAAATACTTAATCATAATTCTGTTTATGGCACAAATACCAGCCTATAAGCAAATAAACCTCTTCTGATTTTGATTCTACAGACAACAGAATAGATTATGGATTGGAAAACCCTGTCCCAGCAAATGTATCCATATGGCACATGAGTTAAGAATGATTTTATATTTCTTAAATGGTTGGAGGCAAAAAAATATTTTGTGACATGTGAAATATTCAAAAGAAGAACACCCCTTTGTGACACATGAAAATTACATAAAATTCAAACTCAAGCATTCCTAAGGGAAGTTTTCTTGGAACACAGTCATGCCCAAACACGTGAGCGTTTTCTGGGGCGGCTTTCCCGCTACAACGGCAGAGCTGAGTAGTTGCGTTAGAGACCGGAAGACCCTCAAAGCCTAAAATATTCACTATCTGGCCCTTTCCAGAAAACTTCTGCCAACCCTTGGAATAGATCCATTTGGGTTGCCCAAATCAAAAATGCTTAACTAAGTTGGTTATGACAAAGAAAGTGGACTGCAAATCTTCCCCAAAAATCACAGTGGCGATTTTTAAAACAATACTTGAAAACAGGTATTTAGTGGTGCAAATGTGGCTCCTTAGTGACCTGCAGGAACCTTGTCCAGTACTCCTTTGAGTCTAGTCGGCAAAGGGCTGGAGATGGAGGCCTACCGCTGTGCTAACCATCCACATATTCCTCAGCCCTCAAAACCCCGCATTCCCTCGACCCCTCCCCCCATTCTCACCTCTTCTAGACTGAAAAGCACACCCCCGATAGGAGCGCCAAAGGCAACGGAGACACCAGCAGCCGCTGCAGCTGACAGCACCTGCGACGCAAAGAGTTCTGTGTAAGTCCCAAGGCCTTTCATGAAAGCAAGTGTTTGCTGGTGAGACTGGAAGGGGACACCTTCCAGAAAATGGAAGCTGAGCCTGCTCACCTCGCGTCTCTTGCCTTCATTCTTGCTGTACTTGGAGAAGAGGCTGCTGAAGAAGTTGCCGCAGCAACAAGCCACGTGCACCAGTGGCCCCTCTTTCCCAAGGCTCAGGCCCGAGGATACTACCAGCACCAGGGTGACAGTCTTGATGAGCAGGGTCCACTTGCCCAAGTAGCCCCTGATGATAAAGCCGCTCAGAATGGTCTTTATCTGCAACAGGATGGAGAACAAGTGGATGGAGCAAGCTGCTTCAAAGCCACAGCTGGGAAACAACTAGTTCCTCTCAGAGGCATTTTTCAAGCTTAGATTCACTACATCATATGGAAGAGAGGCTACTTTCGTTTTTGGTTTAGCTATAATTTTATGTTAACAGAATTTATGTTAACATATAATTTTATATTATATTAATGGAAACCTGAAACAATTCAATGCATAGAAAATCTTAAGAATTCCTGGAGTAATAAGATCATAATGAGGACTGAATAATTATCGGGGTCTCATTTTATTTATGGCATTTTATCTTGTTCACATTATCCTCTGTTGTGTTGAAAAGAGACAAGTATCTATTGATTTTAACTGCTAATGTTTGACTATTGAAACATGTCCAAGATAAAGAAAGCTGGCTAGCTATGTGACAAAGCACACAGAACAAAATGTCAATTGAACTTTAGGTGAGGTCTGCAAACTATGGCCCGTGGGCCAACTCCAGCACACTGCCTAATTTTTATGACCCACTAAGGGTGCTTTCAACATTTTACATTTTAAAGAATTTTATTGAGGAATTGGGAGAAGGGGAACAGACAAGTTGTTGTCGTTTTGTTCTTCAGTCTAGTTGTGGAGGACGTTGCTTCACTGGCCCAAGTTGGCACCATCATTGCACTCTTCCCGGGCGAGGCAGATTGGTTGCCGGCTTCTGGACGGCCGCTCACTGCGGCTGCTGGCCGCTCACGCTGGCTGCTGGCTACACACGGTAGCCCATGGCAACCCACTGCCACAGGGGCTGCAGCCTGCGCCCCGTCGCCAGCGACCCACGGCAGCCCAGCTCCAGGTTGAGCTGTTGTTCAGTATCTTAGCTGTAGAGGGCAGTGTCACTGGCCCTCATATGTGGGATCCAAACCGGGGCCCTCTGGCGTCCCAAGCCAGCTCTTAACCAATGCGCCACTCGGCCGGCCCTCAACATTTTTAAATGTAATATATAAACAATACTACTAGTCTTTTAGTGAGAATAGCTGCTCGATTTTGCCTCTTGGTTCACAAAGCCTAAAACATTGTCTGCCCTTTTCCAGAAAAGTCTGCCAACCCCTGCTGCAGGCCATGGCTATATGGGTGTTTACTGTCCAGTTCTTTCAACTTTTCAGTATGTTTCAAATATTCTCAAAACGATGTTGGAAAAAGAAGATGGTCAACATTCTACTAACATACGTCTGGGGGATGTAAAGAGGTTTGAGGCCATGATGACCCCTTCCTACCGCCAAACCCTGCCCATTTGTATTGAAAAGGACGTTAGGGCCGGCCGAGTGGCGCAATGGTTAAGAGCTGGCTTGGGACGCCAGAGGGCCCCGGTTCGGATCCCATATATGAGGGCCAGTGACACTGCCCTCCACAGCTAAGATACTGAACAACAGCTCAACCTGGAACTGGGCTGCCGTGAGTCGCCGGCGACGGCGTAGGCTGCAGCCCCTGTGGCAGTGGGTTGCCATGGGCTACCGTGTGTAGCCAGCAGCCAGCGTGAGCGGCCATCCAGAAGCCGGCGACTGATCTGCCTCGCCCGGGAAGAGCGCAATGATGGTGCCAACTTGGGCCAGTGAAGCAACGTCCTCCACAACTAGACTGAAGAACAAAACGACAGCAACTTGTCTGTTTCCCTTCTCCCAATTCCCCAGCACTGTTCCCATCCCCCAAATTCCCCAATTAAAAAAAAATCTTTAAAAAAAAAAGGACGTTAATTACAGGTAGTCATCTTGCTCCACTTTCAGACCTGCCAAATTTTGTAAAGCCAAATAATGGCTTTCTTCCTAAAAGTACATGTGAGTTTGCCTAACACTTATAATTCAACTGGGTGCCAATCTCAGCGATAAACTTCATATATTGGAGTCCTCTTCCCCCAAACAGTATTCTTGGGGTAGAGGATCATCAGTGGGTAGATAACCTTTCCCACAAGGGGCTGAAATGGAGTGAATGTTTACTGTTCAGCAACTTACAAGCCTGTAATCATAGATTAATTAGACACCTAGGGAATCAGCCAATGAAATACTGGGTTGTCGGAAAAGTCATGACGTATTTTTTCTATGTTTTTCATTGCAAAAATGCGTCATGGCTTTTCCAACAACCCAATACATCGTCAGTTTCTGTTTTCTCATTGTCTAATACATAATGGGACAATGTTAACTCTAGTCAGTGTCAGGACATTTATGTTACTTCAAAGTGCCTCCTATTTGGCATTGCTCTGCCAAAAAATCAGTTTCTCAAATAGCTATTACAGTCCTTCTCAACCTTGGCACTCACTGGGATCACCTAATTAGAACCCCCAGAGATGTGGTCTGAGGTGCATCCTGGGCCTGGGGATTCTAAAATGCAGCACAGGTAGAGAACCACTGCTCCATTCATGCAAAGAGTAGTAGAGGTATTCCTAATTTCTCAATACTTAAGGGACAGTCTGTAAACACTCTTCAGCATTATGTCGTCTTTGGCAATTTGGGGAGGGTCATGAAGTGAACTAATCCTCGAAATTTTAAAGGGGTGTAAATGGGCCATTTTCATCTCAGAATTATTGATAGAGATCTTTCTTAATTCAAGGAGAAAGACCGAGAGCAAGCGAGTGCACAGACGTACATTTCCAAAGAACGCCATGAGCTCCTTTCTATAGAATATGAGTAAGGGCTCTGGCTATGCAACCGGATGATGTTTCTTGAACTGGCCTTTAAACTAATGGCAGACAGACTGGTGGTGGTTAAACTGGTCTTTAACAGTGGTAGTTGGCCTACTTGAACATGTGCTCTGAGGATCTCAGATCCCTTTGTTTAGGGGATGTTTTATTATGCCTGCCACAATCCTGCCCTTTTGTGTTGCCTTGAATAAAATTATCCATAATTTTTTGTCAGTTAGTTAATGTAGATTTGGGCCCTAGGGTACAGTTTAAGAGTGTAGTACCATTCAGAAAATGACAAGCATCTAAATTACCTGAGTCTATGCCAGCCATGACATGTGGCAAATTGAACAATGTAATAGGCGTTTTGTAATTCTCTAAAATGATTTTATAAAATTGTCATGATCAAATTAGGGTCTAAAGAAAGCAAATCCAATCCCGGGGGATGCCAAAATCCAATCGCTTGCTCTAATTTGAATTAATAGAGATGGGAACCAAGCAGGGCTTTAATGAGCTGTATTACAGCGGTTTTGTGACTTGGTGGGGTTAACTTTAAAACCTTTCTGGTAAACAAATAGCTGTGAGAGTGTTCATATTTTATAATGTAGCATCAACTCAGAGGACCTTCTCAGAGGACATGATTTCTTGTATAGTCAATAGTAGTTGTACTAATGAAGCAAAAAGAAGGAGCAAGAGGGGCGTCCATGCGCAGTCCTCCCTAAATTCCCAAGTCCAAGAACGAGTGTTCCCATTGCAGTGTGCTTTAGAGAGCTTATACAAGAGCATTTCCTACACAGAAAAAAAGTTTCTTGAACTTTGCATTTTGAAAACGTTTCCAAAGGAATGTTCGTTCTAAGTAATCAAAATGTGTCAGAGGCGAGTGCTAGGGAGGGTGAGCAATTTTTAAAATGTGCAAAAAAAAAAAGTGCAGTGCATTCGAAGTTTGTTCTGAGATCGCACGTCATATGACAGCTTCGAGCAAATCACCTCAAATGATGGTAGGTCTGTTTCCTAAATAGCTCAGTCCGTATCTTTGCTAAAATGAAGGAGAATTTGAGTGAAGTCAGTTTATGTAGTTAGTTGGGTTTTAACTGGGAGGAGGCTCTTTGTAGCCATGAATGATTTATTCATGTTTACCTTTTCCTCCAAGCAGTGGGGTAGGTACCGCACCCTTAGCTTAGTGCTTTCAAAGGCTATGATAATAGTAGTGAAAATTTTGCTACTACTGAGTCATAATAACCAAATCTTAATTATAAAACCTCCACTGGGTTCCTGATACTTTACAAGATTATTGTGAACTCTTTTATAAATAGAGAAATGGATCTGTTACATATTAGATATAGTTAGAAGCATATTAATAAAACAAGCACCCATGTACCCACTGCCAAGTTTAAGATAGAAGCGAGGGTACCTTTGAAAGCCGGCTGTCTGCTTCCTCAGTAGAACCTCCCTCCTCCCCCAACCCAATCAGTCCTTGCCTTTCTTTATGGCCTTGGCACATATGTGTGTCACTAAACAGTATGCTACTGCATTCTGGCTGTTTATGGACTTTATGTAAATAGAATCATACTTTATATAGTTTTCTGCAACCTATTTTTTCATATTGCTTTATTTTTATATTGTTTTTTCAAGTTTCACCCCATCAGTGTGTTCCCTGCACTTTTGTCATGCAGGAAGCTTAATGCTCAAGTCAGTCGTTTAGTCCCTTTGAGTTCAGCTCTCACAAAGAAAGATGTCTGCTTCAGATGAAGGCAAAGTCCAGGCAGCCCCTCCCACACAGAGCTGATGTGCAGGCTCCCTGACTGCCCACAAGATCACAAGCTGAGCTGGCATCTCTGGTTCTTGGGAGGGGGAGGCAGGATTGCCCACCACACCTTCCACTGCTGCTTTGAATTTTCCACCAATTCCCTTTGGCCATCTCCTTATTTTGACAAGGCGGCTTGAGTCAAAAAAAAAACACACCTACTGTTGGCAGTGGGGTCATAAGCTGAGATGCCAACGACAATCTGTTCTTTTGAATGTCTAGGGTGCTTTCGGTCTTAGACATCAAATAAAATGCCGTCAGTTCTGCCATAATGCTTGTTTTGAAAACACGAATTTGTTCCAATGTGATTCATGCATTAGGGAAGAACTTGAGCGGAACGCAAATTTCGCATCTGTTTATGCACAATTTCATCTGGGAGAAACACGGGGTGAACGCAGAAAACTGCACCAGCTGAACCCAGCCAGGCGACGATACACAAAACGCACACAGGTGCATGCCTCAAACATCCACCAGTTCACATGTGCGCTAGGGAGTATGTATATATTTCTTAACCAATTAACTACGTAAAACTGTGCTACTGTTTTCATTAGGCTCCTATCCTTTTTATACGTGTCACCAACAAAGTTTTTGAATGTTGTGCCCCTAACCCCACTTACCCCACAAGCTCTATGGTTTGTTTGTACGATTTTGCACGGCCCTGTGATTTTTAGGAATGAGCGTTGCATTACGGCAGAACTGGCTGCATTGAGGAATTAGGGTTGTATTGGAGCTTGTTTTGGGGGGTCCTGCAGCAACATGTTAATGGGAACAATCAAAAAGTGAGCATGACATAGTAAGTCTTTTTTTCCTCTTTCCTGGAATAAGACATGGCAAGCTTTTCTTTCCGTAGTCTTTTAATTACGCCAGCCCTTTCCATGAACCATCTGGACCAGTAGCCATGTTGGCGAGCACCACATAATCAGTCACATTTTGAAACTCACCATCTCCACTGCCTATGGGCATTGCTGAAGCATCAACCTGAAGGAGAACTGAACTGCACTGATTAGAGTGACAATATAAGAACTTTTAAAATGATTTCTGGCTAAAATGTTTATGCTCTGGGTTTGGAGGAATCCACTCAATTAGCACTCTTCTACCCAGTAGATCTTCCTAGGTTTGAAGTTTGGTCTCAGACATTCCTCTTGATCAATGAGGTCACCTCCCTCCTACTTTGGTTACATGAAAGTGCTGAAAAATATTTATAAGACTCTAAACTCACAGGGGTCCATTCTCAGTGCAGGCACTGAATGTGGGGTTGAGATTTTTAAAGGTTGCTACCACCTTGTCACCAGAAAAGCAAATCGTGGCAAGGGGGTTTGCTCATCAGTAAACTTTCTGAGCACAAACCTCCACTGTTGTCCAGTTCCACATTACATCACAGATATACTTACAAGTTATTAAAGTGCCACATCTATATGAGTGATTAATAGATTCTGCTTCCACAGGCTTTAGCGTTTGTGCTTGGTTTCAAAGACAAGAATTTAATCATCTAATTTAAGCAAGAAAGCATAAATCCTGAATGTAGAGCTTAAATCCTGGCTTCAACTCCCAGCTTACCAGCTGAGTGACCTAGGGCAAGTTACTTAACCTCTATGTGCTTCAGTTCCTCAACTAACAAATGAAGAACAATAATAGTGATGTCATAGGCTCACTGTAGGGGCTAAAGGAGTTCACAGATGTCAAAGGCTTAGAACTGTGCTTGGCATTAGGTGCTACATAAGGATCTGACCTTCTCATTATTGGCACAGAACAAATTCGGCCCCCACTCACCTCTGGTATACCAGAGCCACAGGCATAGGGTGCAAATACGCGCACCAGGGAGACGGCCAAAAACGCAAACAGCAAGGCCCACAGGATGTACATTAGGTAATTCAGAATGTAAGCACTGGCACCCTGAAAAACAGACACAAAACAAGAAAGAACCCATCAGCCTCAGCACACCTGAGCCCCCCTGCCCTTCGCCCCTCTGCTGTGAGAAAGCAGTGGTGACCATATTGGGCAGCTTCTGTCCCGTCCTGCATCAACACAAAGGCCAGTGTTGGTTTTATCAGCTGTTGTTATTGCTATAGTCAACACCCACAAACACAGCACCGGGGCTTCCCCACAAGCTGTATACACACATAGCTTCTAACAGGTGAAATCTCAGCGGCCATGGAAACCGGGACCAAGGCTCGGTTTTAATCACCACTTGTGCTAGAGTTAATGAAAGGTGTGACGCAGACAACTCTGTCTTAAAGCCCCGGGAAGATTTGCTTTGTCGTGTCTGCGGTGGATCGGCCCCTCTTTGCTTTCACTAAGGCCACCGCCATGCCGCAGCAAGCAGCCGCCATGCCGATGAGTAAGTGTCAGACTATAGTCTAGAATACTGCTACTCGGTGTGCTCCCAGGATCGGCAGTGTCAGCGTCGCCTGGACACGTTAGAAATGCAGAGTCTTAGGCCCTGCTCGATCAGACATTCTGGAGGTGAGTCCTGGCAATGCGTGTTTCAACAAGCTCTCCAGAGGACTAGGATGCATGCTAACATCTGTGAGGCACTTGTAGAGGGGGGAAACTTGATCATCTCCTCAGACTAATTCACTGAACCATTTCTTCCAGATTATCTGGTGTGTAGACAAGGATTTCTGACCCAAACACACAGTCTGGGCTCTTTGACGCGGAGGACCTGGTCTGCTGGGTGGAGCCCACATTTCTCCAGGCTTCAGCTTCTTGCCACCATCTGGACTACTCAAGTGAGGGGGAAAGAAAGCGAGGTCACCTACAAGTCAGGCCACGGCCACAGCCACATGTGTGCCTATTAAATACAAAAACACGTTCCAGGAGACTGCTCTGGCCTTTACAATCACATATATTCACACCCTATGTGGTGAGAAATCGGACTGAGGAACACATTTCACACACTTAAAATTGTACTTTTTTGAGACTAAAAATAACTTCTCACTCTTGCTAACAGTAATTCTTTGAATCAAAGTATAAATCTTAGAAATGACTGACAAGATGGACGGCCATGTTTTTCAAAAAAAACATATTGCAAGTAGGAGAAAAGAAATGAAATATGGCACTCAGCCAATTTTGCCTGCCCACTCCCATCAACTGGAGAGAATTTATTTTTGAAGTAATGGAGAGCACCGACAATGTATGAGATTTCAAGATCCCTGTCTACTTCTGAGACTTGCAGGAATTAATTTTCAATTCCACCCAGAAAGAGGTTTAGCAAAATGGCCAAGTACATTCCAAATGTCTTCAGCTGTGGTAACTCCATAGGGCAAAAAAAAAACAAAAACAGTGGGGGCAGGAGATGAAGAAATAGATTATATCTATCTTCCAAGGATACTTCTAGCTTGAATGGTCTTCACATTACCCTTAATGTGAATCTTGGCAACCTAGCTCCCCCTCACCTGGGTTTCTGATCTGTCAATGACCCACAGTCATTGTGGTAACCACTGAATTGGGTTAGAAGTTAACCCTTGTCCCAAACTAAGATTTTTATCCAGATCTGAAGTTTTAAGTGCCGCGAAGGCAACTGCCAGGTCAGTGGGTCACCACTACACCCTCTTTGCCTGGGACAGTCCCACCCCAGAGGCCCACAAACCTCCTCTGCAATGTGCTCATAATATGCACCACTTTATACCTGCTAGGATGGCTAGAATCAAAAACAGATAAAAACAAGTGCTGATGAGGATGTGGCCGAATTGGACCCCTCGTACACTGCTGGCGGGACTGTAAAATGGTGCACTCACTTTGACAAATAGTGTGGTGGTTCCTCGAAAGGTTAAACATAGCGTTACAATATGACCCAGTCATTCCCCTACTAGGTATATTCCCCAAGAAAGTTTTCTCCACACAAAAACTTACACACAAATGTTCAAAATAAAACCATTCATAACAGTGCAAAATAGAAGCAACATATGTTCATCAACTGATGGACAAATAAAAAGTAGTTTATCCATATAATGGAATAGTATTCAGCCATGAAAAGGAATGGAGTACCGCTTTATGCTATAACATGATGAACCTGACAAACATGATGCTAAGTGAGAGAGGTCAGACACAAAAGTCCACATGTTGTATGAAGTGTCCAGAATCGGCAAATCCAGAGAGACAGAAAGGAGAATAGTGGCTGCCAGGGGCTGGCAGATTGGGGACAACGGGGAGTGACAGCTAATCAGTATAAGGTTTCTTCCAGGGTGATGACCATGATCTAAAATTAGATGATGGCAATAGCTGGAAAACTCTGTGAATAATCTAAAAGCCATTAAATCATGCACTGTAACTGTATACAAACCATATGGAATGTGAACTATATCTGACTAAAGCTCTTTTTTTCCAAAAAAGAGAACATCTTTTATCCTTAATTAGAAGGTATAAAAATCAACCCTATTTCTTCAGCATGATCAACAAACCTCTCTCGGTAAGAAAAGTAAAGCCAAACGTAAGACTTTTAAAATATATACATGTATTTTGCACATGAAGCAGTGAGGAAGGGTTTTCCAACTGAAGTTTGAACATGAGAGCTGGCAGAAGCCAAGTCGTAGTAGCTGAGGCCATGGACACTTATCAGGACACGCACTTGAAGGGGAGACCACAGACATTCACAAAACACCTAGGGGCGGCCCAGAGTGCCTGCCCAGAAACCCACCTCTGACTGATTCACCAGGAGCTCCGACCATTTCTGCCACCGGGGACACTTGTCCCTGTCCTCAAAAGTGGTCTCGTTGGAAGTCCAGCAGCACTGCTCGTGGCTGTACCAGAAGGCAGACAGGCACACCCCCTCCTTCAGGTCGGTCATCCAGTCGACGGCGAGATCGATGACCCCAGCCAAGGTGCCTGGGAGAAACAGCAAGAGCCACTTAGAGGGACCGCCCTGTGTCGCAGTGACAATGCCCAGCACGCAGCCAGCGCAGGAACACGTCCGCCAGGAAGGCCACACACTGGCGATGAACCTGCTGTGATCTGCCACACATACGGGAAGTTTCCTTCAGCAATCGTGACGTCCCCTGGGCATCTGTGGTGAGGCCGAGGCAGTGCCCGGCCCAATGAGGCAGATCCAAAGGGCAATCACATGTGGTACTCGGGGGCTGAAATCAGGCAGGGGACACGCAGATCTTAATTCATGACAAGCCACTGGGGCCACACAGCTTACAGAATTCATCCCTCCAAATTTCAGAAATAGGATACACACACCTTATAAGTGATATAACCCCTCGGTGGCTTCTGGGGCAGGAAGCTGGGGTCACACACATTCATATTTCTCTGGGAACCAAGACAATTCAGACAAAATGGAGGCACAATGACTAGAACAGCCTCATCATTTAAGTAAGGCTTAGCCACCAAAAGGGAACCAAAGTTGGAAAGTCTCACCTATTAGAACCTTCTGGACTTTTGTATTATGAATAAGGGATTGTGGGTCTATATAAGTAAACAACTGCTTTAAAGGCTGATAGAATTGGGATAAAATAGAGTGTTCAGTGGGCCCCAGAGGGCTACCTTGGGTCTCTTTCTAGAATAAGCCATTCTTCCAGTCTTTTCCCAAAACAGGGAATACTTTCAGACTACTACATTTTTCAAACGTCTACTGAATCCTATCATAATATCTCTCCCCACCTGTATCAATACCAGAGGCACCCACATACCTGCATCAGGGGCTCCTCCCACCTGGCTACTCCGGCAGCATCACAGCTGCCCACTGTTCTGGGCAGAATGCCCGAGTCCGCAACAGGTCGCAGACTCGAACTGCTGGCCCCTCGTATTTCTCTCCATCACTTAGCCCCACATCCGGCCCACTCCATGTTCCTAGAACCCAACGGGCTCTCCTCTCTGCACCAACTCAGGCAACAGTGTCTTCTCCTACCACCACCCTGGCAATCTCCTACTTATCTTCCAGGTTCTGGCATTTACATCACCTCCTTAAGGAAGCCTTCCCTGGTTTCCTAAGTCTGAGCTAGTACTTCCCAGACATTCAGCCATCGCCATGCCTATCACAGAATTGTATACTTTAACTGGGTGAATTATACAGTATGTGAATTATAGCACAATACAGTTGCTACATACATACACACACACATACATACAGTGGCTGAGGGAAATGAGGCTCAGAGAGGGGTGAGTGTACTTTTAGGAAAGGTGGTCAGGGAACGCAAGTGAAAAATGACATTTGAACAAAGCACTAAAGAAGATGAGGAAAAAGTCCTGCAGATATCCAGGGGCGAGACCCAATGATCACCCCAAATTCCTTTATCATTCACAATCACATTATCCCGCACCCAGTCTTCCTGTCTCACTGCTTCTGACAGTGCTGGCCTTCTCAGCTTGATTCTGTGGAGCAACGGCGACATCTGGTGGCGGCTCCTGAAAAATGCTTCGTTAGTGACTTCTGATAAACCTTTCGTTGCGTGGAGCAACAGCGACATCTAGTGGTGAATTCTGAAAAATGCTTCATTACTGGTTCCTGCTAAATCTTTCGTTCCGTGGAGCAACAGTGACATCTAGTGGTGGTTCCTGATAAGTGCACTGAAGAAGAGACCCTTCTTGGAACTCCCCATCTCAGGAGTCAAAATACAATGTCCGGGGTGCCACTGAGGAGATCACAGGCCAGGCAGTCGGACATCCGAGTGCTCTCCACCAGCTGGGGAACAGGAAAGTGAGCGGGGCACAGCTTGCTGGCTCTCCCTTCAAGGTACATCAGATCAAAAGAACACTTTAGCCACCTTCATTGTTAGTGTCATTGCATTCTTGCTTTCCTCCTATGTTCGTTTGCTGATGGATACAGAGGACCACCATTCTCCAGTGGCTCTCCCCTGGCTGCAAAGTAGAATCACTGGTGAAGGGAGGCTGGGAGGAAGTGGAAGTGTTCTTTACTCAATGCTAAGGCATCATCTCCAAATATACTATTTAACTGAAGCCTGGACAGCAGTATTTTTTTTAATTCCCCAGGAGATTCTTCCTAAAAGAACTGACGAAAATCAGGTTGCTAGTGAAGCCAACCGGTCAATATCAGGTTTGTTACAGATAGCCCAATCAGGGTCTTAGACTAGTCAATAAATCTACACTGTGCTAATATTTACTCCGGTAAGATGCTAGAACATCTATTCCAGATTTCATTTCCCCTATTTATTTCTCCTTCCTATGAGCCAAGAATAATGATACAGTGTATGGTTTTATAAATCTATTCTGAATAAAGACATCAAAATTCACAGCAAACTCCCACCCTGCCCACCTTCAAGAGTCTTCACAGAAACAAATTAGTGGCATGACTCCATGTATCCATGAAATCCAATTCCCTTCCAACATTGCAGCTATTATATACTGGGAATGCCACTGGGAGAGGAAGGATGGAATGGTAGAAATGGATGGCCAGCTGTTGAGACTACATGGGAAGTGTTCCCCCTTAGGCACTCCCTGGCAACCAAGCCCCTCCTACAACTGTGTATGGGATAAATTAAAGAGCACCCGGAAATCGAAATCCTTTGTAGCCACAAAATTATATTGGGTTGTCGGAAAAGTCATGACATATTTTGTCTATGTTTTTCAAAGGTCATTTACTTATATAAAGAACAGATCAATCATTGATATAGTGCCCGTTTTGTTCGATAACCTTTTGCCATCTTTCAGTGAGCTTCATAATTCCTTGTTCATAGAAGGACCTGTCTTTATTTGTGAAAAACTGAACAAGGTGCTGATTTAGTCTCATCTGAATTGAACGTTATACCACACAAGGAGTTTTGAAGACAGTGAAACAAGTGGAAGTCTGATGGCGCAGGGTCAGGTGAGTATGGTGGGTGTGGCAACACATCCCATCCAAGCTCCAATCATTTTTGATGGGTGAACTTGTGTGTGGTCTCGCGTTGTCATGATGGAACGCAACTCCTTTACAATTAACAAGCTCTGGATGTTTCTGGATGATGGATTCGTTCAAACTGTCCAATTGCCGACAGTACACATTCAAATTGATTGTTTGGTTTCTTGGTGGGAGCTCGAAAAACACTACACCATTAAAATCCCACCACACTGAGAGCACAACCTTCCTCTGATGAATGTCTGCTTTCGATGTCATTTGAGGGGAATCATCACGTCGGGACCAAGACCGTTTGCGCACCACATTGTTGTAAATAATCCACTTCCCATCACCAGTTATCAGTCACTTCAAAAAAGGATCATTTTCCTCACATTTAATGAGCATATTACAGATGTTTATACGCACCATCAAATGAACTTCTTTGAGTTCATGCAGAACCCAAATATCGAGCTTGCTTACATATCCCAGCTTCTTCAGGTGGTCGTGAATGCTTGAATGATGGATGTTCAGTGTTGGTGCAATCTCTTGTGTCCTGTAACGTGGGTTTGACTCAATCAATGCCTTTATTTTGTCATCATCAACCTCAGTGGGCCTCCCTGACCGAGTAGCGTCGTTGAGATCAACATCACCAGCACGGAATTTCGTGAACCACCGTTGGCACTGACGTGCTTGTAGAGCACTGTCACCGTAAACTTAATATGCAACTTTTCACAAGCTTGACGCGCGTTCTTCCATTTATGGAAGTAAAACAGTAAAATATGGCAAAAATGCACAATTTGGTCTTCCATCTTCAACTTGTTGTAAAATCTCCAAAACTCAACAAATCGCTCAATTTGTTTTTAGAATGAAGCTAGAACTATCAACTATCAAATGATATAGCAATAACATAGATGCGAATGACTCTAGTACTTCTAAAAATGAACTGGTGCCATCTGCTGCAAACATGCGTCATGAGTTTTCCGAAGACCCAATATCTATGCCACATGAGTGTTGTCTATCTTAGAGCATTTGCTGTATTCCACCTGTATTATAGTCATTCTCTTATCAATCCTATAACCATAATTACTATCTTATTATAGGTAGGGGATTTTTATTAAGGGAATCTCTTTAGCATGCTCAAATTCTTTACTCTTAGACATTAACCTTCACAGCCTCCTAAAAGGAAGTAAGTTTCAGGAAATGGTTTCCATGCAGAGTTGGTGCATTTGGTATTAAAATGCCAGTGTTCTCATCCATTCCCTCTGGAAACATATACTGCTCAAAAGCATGGTGCTGAGATCATAAAAATGAAGGACACAGCGTCCCTGAGGACGCCCACCCCGATGGGCTGGAGGTATCTCCCCTGGGCCGACCTCAGCTCCTGTGGGGTCTCACATTACTTTGAGTGTCTTAGGATGTTTGCAATTCATTCCAGGGCCTGCCAGTATTACTAAAGGCCACTCTCATATGGTGTTTTATTATTAGAGATGAAAATTTCCCCAGACTTTCTTGCCTTCTACATCACCAAGTAGGACAGAATGTAAAATGTGCACTTTCGATCAAATCCAGTATGACAACAGACCTTTGTACTGTGTGGAAAGGGCCCAGACGCTCTACAATTACAGCTCTCCAGGGACCGGACTTGGGCCCACGCCTTGAGATCTTGCCTTGTTGATGACAGATTTTATGTTAAATGTAAGGTCATGTATTTTGCTTTTAGATGTTTCAAGTACCGAATCCCTTGCATAAGGTAAAAGAGAAACACTCCATTTTCAGAACACCATCCCAAACGGCTGGCGCTCTGGGTTTCGGCACTTCCGGCTTGGCCGCATGAGTGCGAGCGCTGCACGCCTGTCCACATACCTGCCAGCAGGCCGATGAGCAACATCACTACCCATCCCGACCAGGCATCCAGCAGGCCCTTGATGAACTCCCATATGGACTCCTTGCTTTTGCTGGTTATCTAGAAACAAGAAGACACCGTCGTTGATCTGGACACATTTTCCAATCTGTGCTCCCTTCCCCAAAACTCTTTCTCAGGAAATGGGGTGCTTGAGAAGACAAATGTAACTAAGCAACTGAATTCCCACTTACATTTTTCTTTCCGTTACTTACCACATGATAAAATGGGCTTTCCAGTTCAAAAACTTCACTTAATTAAACTCATTAAGCGTGATTTGATCTTTGATTATTCAAGAGCCATTTGGAACAGAGACATTGATTCAGTGTCACCATGTTAAATAAGAATTAGTATTTTAACTACACCATAAGGCCTATTCACAAAAGAACCTCCTTGACAAAGACTTCATTTCCTTCTTTTGTTTTCAAAGTTAAATGTTAACAGCAAGAGCTTTGAATTCACTAGCACGGCTCACCCTTACCAGGCAGATGGATAGTCTAAACGCATTGGAAGAGCATCCCTTTGCCTCCCTGTGTTAACAGGATTCTGCTGCTGTGGCACCTAAGGGCCCATAAAGAATGCGCACATGGAGGAGCGTGGCTCTGTTCCAATAAAACTTCACTAACACAGCCAGGTGCCGAGCTGGATGCAGCCTGAGGGCCACAGTTCAACAACCTCCAGGGTGAAGGCTGCCCCATCGCCCATGTTCCTCCATGTTGGAGCCAAGAAACTGGGTCATCTTGACTCCACCTCACTCCCCACACAACTCTCTTCCTCCTTTCCTTGCCAACTTGCGGGAAATGACATGGCACTCTCGATATCACTCCAGCCTGCTCTGAAGCTGCACTCCCTGAGGTTGATGACAGCCCCCACACTGTTGGCTCCCGTCTGGTGAGTCGTCAGGCTGGCAGCCCCGCCCTCGCCACTCTGTCCTCCTTTCACTCGTGCAGACTCTTTGCTGGTGCACCTCCCTCATTTCTACCTCCTTCTTCCAAGTGTCCGTCACAGGTTGCCCATCTACCTGCCCATCTACCTCCCACTGTACCTGCTATTGGGTCATCGGAAAAGTCATGACGCAGTTTTTCTGTTTTTCATTGCAAAAATGCATCATGACTTTTCCGACAACCCAATAAATCTTGGCATTGCCAAGGGTCCTGACTGCCTCCTTACTTCTCCCTCTACAGACGCAGGCCACCTTGGCCTCTCCTAAAGCTCTATGTGACACAGCCTCCCACCCAAAGCACCAGGTATTACAATTACCTGCCCATATTCCTGCCTCCCCCGCTAGCCCTTCTCTTCCTCAGAACCTAGCCCAGTACATGACCCATGAACCTAAGCCCGAGCTCAGTAACTGTCCAATGAAAGCCTGGCCTAGCCATTTGAAGGGATCCCCTTCAACGTGTCTTTGATGAACACCACCTACCTTTCTGTGTCTGTCAGTGTCCCGTGACTTTTCCCTTAGCCAGTCGATGGTGTGGAAGTCCTCATACGTCCCCACATCAGGGAACGGTTCATCTAGGAAATCCATCAGGTTTCCAGAGCCACTCATCGCTCCCTCATTGACCATGCTACTTACACCTGGGAGAGAAAACCTGTGGTCAAAAACATAAGCAGGACATCTGCACAGACCTGACAGAATAACCCATGTGCACTATTTTCTTACATAAGAATGATTTCAGCATAGGCATCTCTGCTATGATGAAATATTGGGTCGTCAGAAAAGTCACGATGTATTTTTTCTGTTTTTCGTTGCAAAAATGCGTCATGGCTTTTCCAACAACCCAATATATACATACATATACAGTCTGTCTTAGCATGGACTGCTACAACGAAAATTCCATAGACTGGGTGGCTTATAAGAAACAAATTCATTTCTCACAGCTCTGGAGGCTGGAAGTCCAAGATCAAGGCACTGGCAGATTCGGTGTCTGCTGAGGGCCTGCTTCCTGGTGGAGAAGGCAGTCTTCTTGCTGTCTCCTCAGGTGGTGGAAGGAATTTGAGAGCTCTCTAATCCTCCACGTGATGGTATTAGGAGGCGGGGCCTTTGGGAGGTGACAAGGTCATGAGGGTGGCCCTCAGGAATGGGATGAGTGCCCTTATAACAGAGACCCCAGAGAGCTCCCTCACCCCTTCCACCATGTCAGGACACAGCAAGAAGTCTGGGACTGACAAGAGAGTCCTCACCCAGCCATGCTGCCACCCTGACCTTGGACTTCTAGCCTCTAGAACTGTGAGAAATAACATCTGTTGTTTATAAGCCACCCAGTCTGTAATATTTTGTTATAGCAGCCTGAACAGATTAAGACAAGCAAAGAGCCATGCCAGGCTGGCGACATGCTGCCCTAGGCAAGGAGCTCTGGGCACAGGCTTTTTTCTTAAAATACACTCAGAAGGGCTCCCACTGCCAGGGCAGTAGCAAAGTTGGGGCTTTCTTCCTTTCCTGCCTAAGATAATTCCACTCCCACTATTCTGGCTCCCCTTGTCCCATCGTCCATGTTATATACCACCATCAGAGCCTGATTTACAAATCACATAGGAGCTAATTTGAGATGTAGAAAATGCTTTGCAGCAGGGCCGGTGCTCACGACCAGTTAGCAGAAAAAATAACACACTCTTACAAAGACAAGAGGTTGGAATAAGCACTAAATAAAAATTACTTTGGCAAGGAGCATGGAAATGTGAATTATAGGACGAGGACCACAAAAGTGCTGGGTGAAGAGGTGAAGGGTAGTTATAAAAATATTTGAGCATAGGCTTCTCTCATTGCTTTATGTATTTTTATATCTGGAGGACTCAACCATGACCTGATGAAACTGCATTTTAATCAAATTGAAAAGTCGCTATGGGCAAAGTGGGGTAATCACCTTACAAGCAATAAAGTGGCCGTAGTGATTGATTTATTGACCATCTGCACAACTCAGCTGCTTTAAAACTTTGAAAGTTTGAGGTTTGAGCCGTGCCAAGCTGAAAACTATACCTGTTGATGAGTACCCAGGGAAGAATCATGTTGCATAAGTAAGTAGCAACCAGCAATAAAGGGAAGGAGTAAAATTCGAAAGCAAAGGTTTCATTCTCATTTCTACAAAAACAAGATGGGAATAGCCTCATATTGTATGTGGTAAAGAAAACCTATGTTGGGAAAAATGAGATGACAGGCTGTTGACCCACGATGTGAAGCCCTCGTGAGAAAGACCCAGCCAGCAGATAGAAGACCTGCAGAGACTTGGACATTCCATTAAAAGAGTTCACATTACCTGAAATTGAACCAAATCTCTAGTCAGGCAATAACTGCAGGCAATAATGGTTGAAACAAAAGGTCACTCTGGAGAACAATTACATCTTTAAATGTCATGGTCGTAGCAATTAGACACATAATTGATAAAGGAAAGTAAACATCATCTACTCTGTAGATCTAATCAAGAGCTTCCCTGGGGGCCCAGAAGGAGGTGGTGTTGGTCACTTCTGAGGATGGGATTAAGAAAGACAGGAGGGCCAGGAGAAGTGCAAGAAGACATCCAGCTCAGAAAAACGGAAAGAGTTCTACTATCTGGGATCCATTTGGGAGAAGTGGATGGATAAGGAATGAGAATCCAGGCAAACACGGGTGCAAAAAGGAGTGAACTCCAAGGACTTGCTAACTGAGAAAGAAACTTAACCTGTGTAAGCTCAGTATGGTACAAAGAACAAACTGCATCCCCAATGGGTCATCTCAGCCGAGGCCATCCTAGATCATCTAGGCCCAGCTCAGCACAGACTCATGAGCGAGCCCAGCCAAGATCAGCCAAGTTTGGCCCCATCGATCACCCATCCCACCTGTGGACTGTGAGAAAAATAAATAGCTATTGTTTTTAAACCACTGGGTTTTTTGAAGGGGTGTTAAGTAGCAGCAACATAACATTAACAGATACGATGTACTTGTGCTCTGAGGGAGAGGAGATATGAAGACAGGTAAGCTAGCTGTGGCATTGCAGACCAACTCCAGGGGAGGAAGACTGGAGCAGCAATAGATGACAAAGCTGCAAACAGAGACGTGATGGAATTGAATTTCATACTGGAGGTACAGGGCCTGATGAAATAACATCTCTCCTCCACAACCATACGAGTATTTACCTACAAAGGGACTTTGGAAGGCACATGGGACACCTAGGTCTTTTATCCAATCCTTTAAGGTAAGAAAGTATCTGTAAGTTTGGTCTCCCAGCATTAAGACCCCAAGAGGCTAAGGTCAAAGTCTTCAACATGTGTCGACTGATAGTGTTTAGGATGTAGTTCATGACTTTGATGTTGAAAGCAACTCTGAGGGTTGGCTCACCCTCAGAACTGGGACCTGTACCATTTTAAGGAAAGCTGGACTTTGTATAGTTGGGTACTGGCAATAACAAAATGGTTTCTAGAAGATGAAAGAAAGCACAAAATCACCCAGATCAAGATGAAGAACAGGTTCTAAGTATAAGCAAGGCTTGACTGAATATAAAGGAACACCCCATCCCAAGCTTATAAGAGTCATCAGTGTGTCTGACCAAAAACATCAGGCAGAAACCCAGACCGTTGAGTGTAAGTTTCCGCCACCTTGAACAGCCTTCCTGTCCTGTCTGCAAAGCTCCTGTTCACCCTCCAGAATTGTGACCTGTTTCACCCTGTCCGTGGAATGTGCATTAACTTCCCCAGGGGGAGTGGGGGTTTCCTCCTTGGCAATCCAAAAGCATTAAAACATAAATCTATGCCTGGCATTTCAAAATATCTTTTCCTGAAAACGCCTCCAAGTGTTTACATTATTAGAAACTATTCTCTTTCTTTCAAATGAAATGCATCTATTCAAAGCGGAAAGGCCACTAAATGAGAAATTTGCCTGAATCCCGTCTGGCTGTGTGACCTCAGCTGGCCCTCGCTGACTCTCACCGCCCTCCTCTCAAAAACTCAAGTCCTGGGGCAGACTAGTTTCAGGTGCTTTCTGCCCTGAGCACATGCCAGACACTGACACTTAGAACTAGCCCCTTTTACCCTCTCAGGGACAAGCAAACATTTTTCAATTAATCAAAACTATTTGTCTCTGCCACAGATACTGGTTAAGCCTGTGGGACTTTCCAGAAATTTCAAACCTATCTTCACTGCTGGCTGTTTATATCAGTCATTACTGATATAAAGTCATTATTCATTTATAGAAGAAACAGTCTTCACCGTCAGTGAAATTAAAACTTTGAGATCATCTGTGTGATAATGTCACAACTTCAAAACCTATCATAATATCTATGACCACTATTGCCCTTAACACTTAGAAATGGGGACCAAAAAGTGTGACCCAGAAGCGATCTTTAAGTGTACACAGAAAGCAAGCTACAGGTAAGCAGTGCCAGCTGACAGTCCATGCTTGTCCATGGAAACACACATCAGTAGCTGCTACAAAGATTCCACCTTGGGCCGGCCGAGTGGCGCACTGGTTAAGAGCTGGCTTGGGATGCCAGAGGGCCCCGGTTCGGATCCCACATATGAGGGCCAGTGACACTGCCCTCTACAGCTAAGATGCTGAACAACAGCTCAACCTGGAGCTGGGCTGCCGTGGGTCGTCGGCGACAACGTAGGCTGCAGCCCCTGTGGCAGTGGGTTGCCATGGGCTACTGTGTGTAGCCAGCAGCCAGCGTGAGCAGTCAGCAGCCGCTGTGAGCGGCCATCCAGAAGCCGGCGACTGATCTGCCTCACCCGGGAAGAGCACAATGATGGTGCCAACTTGGGCCAGTGAAGCAACATCCTCCACAACTAGACTGAAGAACAAAACAACAGCAACTTGTCTGTTCCCCTTCTCCCAATTCCCCAATAAAAAATCTTAAAAAAAAATAGATTCCACCTTCTCTCCCATAAAAATACAAAAATCATAAGTGTATACCTCCATGAATTTTCGCAAAGGGAATTCGCCCACATACCCAGCACCCAGGTCAAGACACAGAACGTGGCCAGCCCCTAGAAGCCCCCTCATGGCCCTTCTTGAAGGTCACCGCTATCCTGATCCTCACACCACTGACTAATGTTGCCTGATTTTGAACTTTATATAAATGGAATATTTTGTTTCCAGCTTCTTTTGTTCTGCATTATTTTGTAAGATCTATCCGTGTTGTTGCGTGTAATTATCGTCGTTCATTCTCTTTGCTCTATAACAGCAAACTTTTTCTATTATGGACCAGACAGTAAATATTTGAAGATTTGTGGGCCACGCAGCCCGTCAGGACTACCCCACTCTCCCATTGTCACATAAAAGCAACCAGAGACGGGGCCAGCCAAGTGGCTCAGTTGGTTAAGATTGCGAGCTCTGAGCAACAGGGTCGCCAGTTCGATTCTCACATGGGCCAGTGAGCTGCACCCAAGCTGAGCTGCCAACAGGTGGCAGGATGGCTCAGCTGGTGAGAGTACGTGTTCCTAACAACAAGGTCACCGGTTCGACTACCACGTGGGATGGTGGGCTACACCCACCCACAACTAAGATTGAACACAGCACCTTAACCTGAGCAGCAGCAAGAGGCCAAATGGCGACCAGATTTGGAGCTGAGCAACTGTGCCCTCCACAACTAAGACTGAAGGACAACTTGGCTGTTCCCCTTCCCCAATTCCCCAATAAAATCTTAAAAAAGAAAAGCAGCCAGAGACAATACACAAATTAACGACTGGGGCTGTGTGTCAATAAAATGATTTACGGACACTGAAATTTGCATTTCATATAATCTGCATTTGTCACAAAATATTATAATTCTTTCGTTTTTATTTTCAATTGTTAAAAAAATGAGAAAACCATTCTTAGCTCGAGAGCCACCCCAACACGGGCAGCGAGGTCGGTGTGGCCCACAGGATGATGGACTGCGCCAACCCTGCTTATAATACTGGATTCTGGGAATGGCCCCAGTGTACTTTCCCACTCTACCGTGGATGCACATTCAGGCGCCTTCTCACTTGGAGCCATTGCACATCATTCTGCATTTCTTACACCCAGGCATAAGATGTTGTTGAAGACCTTCAGTCTGCCCCCTCCTGTCTCAGTCCAGCAGCAGCCATGTGCCAAAGAGCCGAACCATTTTATGCCAGTGTTCCTCTCCCAAATCAGACCATATCGTCTTAATTGCCAACTTGCTCTATTAGCTGATCCCCAGGTGACTTAGGCAGATGAAACGGAAAGTCATAACTAAGATTCAAAGATTAAACATCTCCAATCACTGCAGGAGTCAGTACTAGCAGATTCTTCCGGCAGCATGGGCATGGTAGAAATTGCCATCAAAATCTCCTCCTGGTTTCAGGAGCCTTTTCAACAAGCTGTCCTTGTCACCTTTCTCCTTCCTGTTCCCTCACAGTAACTTAACTGACATTCAGGGGTTAGCTAATGTTTCCTGTAAAGGGCCTATTTTCAGCACTCGGCCCTAGACGATGCCTAAGTGAAAGCATGAAGGCATGTGGCTGTGTGCCCACAACATTATAATGACAGAAGCAGGCAGTGGGCTGGGGGCTAAGGGTTGCTGGCCCCTGTTTTGTACCATAAGCAATTAGGCATCAGCAACCTGCCAGGTCACGCAGGGGCCCTGTCCGAGGTACCAGAGCTACCAACAGAAGCCAGCAAAGAAAGCATCGTGGTCCACTGGGAGAAGTACAAAGATAATTAGACACAGTTGTCCCTCACAGGTCTACAGACGGGAAGGATGAGACCCCAGAAATGCCACTAAAGGACCTGACTAGCAATGCTTCAACCTGGAAGCTTGGAAAAATAACAGGTAGTTACGCACGCACACGCACACACGCACACATACAACTTTGAGGTGTCTATGCTATCCTACAAGCAGAAGTCTCTCCAACTAGTTAGCTATCCTAATGTTTCAAGATTCCAGATGCCCTTCATTCATGAATAAAAATATGACCATACCATAGTTCCAACAAGCTGTTCAAGGCCAAGAGAGCTCCAGGTTACCCGTATTACAAGACACCATGAAAGACATAGGACACAAGGAGACAATTTGAGAACATCGACTTCAGAGCCACACCTTGGTTAGATGGTAGCTAAAAAAAAAAAATTCCCGCCCCACAAAAAAAGCTTCATTTCTTAGATTTTCCAGAAGCTCCAAAAATTAATCACAAGCATCTTTTACAGAGTCCCTTTTCTCACAACCTACGTGGATTACATAGACACTGAGCTCAGGGGCTGATGTCTGCTAGCCACCAGATCCTTGGTGCTAGCCACTCACTCCTCTGAAGGCCACCAGGCTAGGTGACCCTGGTCTCAGAGGGGTGTCATTGCACCACATGGCCACGAGAGGGCGCTGTACAAGCAGCCCCTCTGCCTGGAGCACCCTGAAGTGGCCAAGAAGCACGTGCAGGGACTGCCTCCTTCCACCCTTCTCCATCTTATCTGCTCCAGCATGTAACTCCCACCTCCATCCAAGAGAAGGCAGGACAACTGCAACCATCAGTGGCTTTTCATGTTCTACCCACCCTCTGGCTCAAGTGCTTCCCAAAATGTGCTGACAACAAACGAGTCTTAAACACAGTAAACCAGACATATCAGAATACACAGCGTAATCCTTAGCAAGGCTGGCGCAGCACACATCAGCGCCCTCCCCTTTTCTGCCCTCGCATAAGCACGGCTATATATAAACGAACCTCGGCTGCTAGACTGGTTCAACTTTTCTCCCAACAGAGGACAGCCTTTGTCCACCTGGCCCCGCTTTCAAGTACTTCCTTTTGTCGGTCTTCCTTAACTTCCCGACGCACCCACTCCGGGCGGTCCGACGTGGCACGCTGGACGCGGCAGCCGTGTCCCTAAAAACACTGAGCCTGTCCCGAACCTGAACCCCAACGCCAACCTGAACCCCGTCCCTAACTCAAACCCTGATTCCTCACACTGTCCCTGACCCCACCCCTAAAAAATTAACTATCCCCTCAACGAACCCTAAAAACCTGTCCCTAACACCTTGCCTCTAAAACCTAACCCTACACCTGTCCCCTTAGCCTGTTTCGAACCCTAAAAGGCCTAACAAAAAAGAAAAAAAAAAAGAATACACAGCGTGATTCCAGCTAGATGGAATCATATACATTTCATGTCAGGTCACGACACGGATGTTTCTTTTACAATCCATTAAGCCATACATTTAGGTGTTACACGCTTTGGGGCTTGTTTGTTGTACTTTGCAATTTTAAGAAGTGTTTAAAAGTGTAGCCTGCCCATCAGTAAATGCAGATTCTTAGGCACAATTTTCATTGGTTGTTTTTGCCCGGGGGCATCCATTCCTTCTTCTGGCGTCTGTGGAGCACAAGCCCTTCCCCACTCTTGAGGTTCTGGTAGAGGGGACTATGCTGGAAAGGAGTCCTCTTGGATGGGAAGGGACTTGGGGCTGTCGAAAACCACTTTCTTTGAGGCACGCTTTTGTTGTTACTTTCTGGGGGTTTTTGTTTGTTTCAAGAAGAGCAGGATGCTCTGAAATAACCCTCTGATAGCAACATGGAGGGTGGCCTGGAGAGGGGAAGAACTTGAAGGTGACATGAAAGCGCTAAGGCTGAAAACGGGGCATTGAGGTGGGGGGGGGTGAAAGCATCTGGGCTCTTCGGCCAGATGTGAGCACACCATCAGCCCATTTTACAGGTGGGCAGACCACAGCGCCAACTGCCGACCAGTGACTGGCTGTGGGGGTGAGCATGGGATCCACGCAAGGTCACACAGGCACAACAGGGAAAAAGCACGTCTCTCTTTCCAGAGGTGACTAACCTGGGGGTGTCCACAGCCAGGGGAAGGAAGCCAGGTGGGAGAGACCAACAATGATAAATAGACCAGTGGCTCCCAACAGAGGGGATTCTGCTCCCAAGGCACACTGGGCAATGTCTGGAGACATTTGTCACATCTGACAGGGGTGCTGCTGGCATCTAGTGGGTAGAAGCCAGGGACGCTGCTCAACCTCCTGCAGTGCCCGGGACGGCCCCCCACAAAGGATTATCCAGCCTCAGTGCCAACAGTGCTGTGTGCAGTGAAGAAACGCGGCTTCCTTTGGGAGTCTCGAATTTTGATACGAGACAAGCAGAGGGTCCCTACAGGACCAGCTCCCAGTCAAAATCATGGGCTGAGACTAACAAGCTTCCCTGGTAGACAGCACTTCACACACATTGTCCCAACTCATCCTGCATGCACGGAGTCAAGCACATCCTGTGTGACGCCACTGGGAGAGGACTCTGGGAAGCTTGTGCCTGGTCTCCTCCCGACTGTGCTCCATGTGCCCTGTCTGTGCTGACTTTGCTTTCTAGCCTTTCGCTGTAATAAACCAGAGTTGTGGACAACTCTATGCCAAGTCCCATGAGTCCTCCTAGTGAGCCCAGTGGTGATCTTGGGACCCGTGACACAGCAAGCACCATTTCCTAAAGTTGCCAGAGCGTGAAGTTGCGCTCCAGTCACCCACGGGGTGAGCTGCATTAATAGCTCAGCCTCTGATGGCTGCCTTCCTTTCCCGTGTCACCTTCCCACGCCCTTCCCAGGAGTCCCTGCGCCTCCATGAAAATCTCCTAGTGCTAGACTTCTCATCTTCATTTCTGAGAACGCAAAAGAAGGCAGCATCCCGTGCCTTTTCTAGTTCTTCAACCAGTGACGACTTGGCCTGTGCAAAACCTATGAGTGATTTTTATGGCCCTGCACAAATGGGCAAAATCATCATGACCTACGGCTAAGCACAAAGAGTTATTATTAGAAATCACACCAAGACCATGATCCGTAAAAGAAAAAAAAAATGGGTACGTCGTACTAATGGACAAAGTAACACTTCTGATCCGTGTAAGAATTCAGGAAAAACCCGACATACTCCATGGACTGCAATGGATGAACAGCCCACCAAAAGGGTCCAAGCCTTGCTGAGGCCTCTGGCAGTGCCAGGACAACCTGAGCATCCAAATGGCCTGTCATCTGTTCCTCAAAGGGACACTGGTGCTGGTCATTGCCTCGCTCAGTGACTCACAAATCAGAGTATGCATGAGCATTACCAGGAGGGCAGGGTCCAGGTCCCGCCCCAGACTCACAGCATCAGCAGGGGTGGAGGGGCCTGGGACTCTGCATTTCTAACAAGCTCCCAGGAAGGCTGATGCTACTGGGCCGGGGACTGTACTTTCAGAATCACTGGCCCATTATTGCCCTTTCCTGCCCTCCTATTCCCCACTCTGTGTCACTCCTTGCATACTTCCCATTGTGTTGTCATTGCTAATATTTTTACTATCAATCTATCAAGTGCATTTTGTTGGAATAATTATTTACAAGTTGGCTTCCTCCCAAACTCGACTGTGAGCTCTTTGTGGGCAGAGGCCGGTGTTACTCAGCCTTATTTACTATCTGGACCTCTGAAGGAGTGCTTGCTGAGCCCTGCTATGTACAGTAATAATAGACACTAAACCTCAAAAGCTTAGCCAATCACATGTACTACCTCTACTCTACAAAGAGCATTATTATTACAGCACCCATCTATACACACAAAACTCTGTCAAGAAGTCAGCTAAATGCTTTGGACATCACTACGCAGACATGCCCAAGAATACATACAAGAAAGATTTCTACTTGTGCACATACACAGGACAGAGAATACATAAACTGACTGAAGTCACTAGACATGCAAAACATGAGTGGTTGTGAAACATCACTTTGACTGTTCCTCATTTCACATGTACTGTGGTCCCATTTTATAATTTGTAGCCAGCCATGTTTTTTTTTTAATACTTGTTTTATTTTTCAATTATACTTGACATTAAATATTGTATTAGTTTCAGGGGTACAACATACTGATTAGACGTTTATATAACTTAAGAAGTGATCCCCCCATAAGTCTAGTCCCCACCTGACACCATACATAGTTATTACATTATTGGCTAAATTCCCTATGCTGTACTTTATGTCCCTGGGACTATTTTGTAACTACCAATTGTACTTCTAACCCCTTTCCCTTTGTCACCCAGCCCCACCCCCACCCCACTCCCATCTAGCAACCATCAGTCTGTTCTCTGTGTCTATGAGTCTGTTTCTGTTTTGTTTGTTCATCTTGATTTTCCCCTTCCTACTTTTTACCATGAAAAACGCTGGGCTGACCAGCATAAAAACAGGTGTCCTCCTCGGCGCTGCTAGCACACATCCTGGTGGATGCCCAACCACACGTACTGGACACAGAATCTTGGGCCCACAGCAGCTGGCTTTGAACCTGTCATAGCAGCTAAGAGCCCACAAGCTGATGGTGCCTTTAGCTGCCTGACCAGGCCAACCCTCCTTTGCTGTTCTTATCCACGTGGAGGATGTGAGAGGGAAGTTGGTGTATGATTCCCTTTGAACTCTCTCAATAAGTTTCTCTGAAATAAATTTGGATTAGCTGACCAGAACATTTACTAGAGAAAATCCTGTCCTACACAAAGATTTAAAACTGATAGACTACAATCCCAGATACAAGCAGCTCAACAAACCTCAAGCACCAAAAAAACAAAAACAAAAAACCTACACCAGAGCATATCATAATCAAATTGTTAAAACCAGTGAAAAGGACAGCTTAAAAGCAGGAAGAGAAAAAAGACACATGTGTGCAGAGAAAATTATTCAATTGAATGCCCGTGAAGTATTTTCTTTCTCTTTTAAAATACCTGTCACCTCTTCTCTTACAAAAATGATTTCCCCCTGAACTAATTCAGGTCAAAAGCCTAAGCCCCCCGACAAAGCAAAGGCACTGGGGTTGGCAAGCGCACCATGTGCTGGGCAGAGGACATGGGCTCCCCATTGCTTTACGGGTCAGGGCATGTGTCAGCAGTGCAGGAGGAAAAGAGGAGATGCTCACATAGAAAGCCACACCCCCCATTTGCAAACGCTGGGTGCTTGAAGTGACGGCCAGACATCCAAACCCCATTGGCATGTGGAGCTACTGTACCGAAGTCTGCAGACCATGACGATGGACACGGGGATATACATTTTCATGAAATGAAGGCCATTGCCCATTTACTTAAAATCAGTACACTCAAACTCATCATCAGTATGCCCTAACTTGTAATCCAGGGGTCGGCAAACTGCAGCTGGCAAGCCACACACGGCTCTTTGGGTACGTTCCGTCTCAAAAGTCTGCCGGCCCCTGGAAGAGCCAATCCTGTTCCTCACAACAATTTAAAAATTATTCGAGAGCGATAAATATATTTTTACATAATCACAATTATGTGAATAATGTCCTTTAAAAATTTTATAAGTGAAACTATGGTAGTTTTATTTCCATTTTCAATTTTCCTTCAGAGCCACATGCATGTACCCAAAGAACCGCATGTGGCTCGTGAGCCGCAGTTTGCTGACCCCTGGCGGCTCTTCCGTCTCAAAAGTTTGCCGATCCCTGTTGTAACTAGTACACCTAAACTTTGCATGAAACGCCTGACCTCCCCAACCCGAGGGAAAGAACACACCATGAACAGATATGGAACAATCAGGGGAAAGTAGGGCTTCAGGAGGGGCAAGAGGGCGGCAGCCAGCCTGGGGAGCTGACCCTGGGAGCCGCTAGCCCTAGGCCTCCTCTCCCAGAAAGCTTTGGGCTCTTACCAGTTGTATTCACTATCCTATGCTGCATAACAAGTTGCCCCAAAACTCAGCAGCTGAAAATAAACATGTCTGATCTTACGGTTTCTGTGGGTCAGGAATTCAGGAGCAGCTGGGTAGGTCTTTCTGACTCGAGGTCTCTCAGGAGGTTGTGGTCAAACTATCTGCCGTGGCTGCGGTCACCTGAAGGCTGGATGGGGGCGGGAGGACCCACTTCCCAGTTGGCTCCCAGACATGGCTGGCAAGTTGGTGCTGGCTGATGGTGGGAGGCCTCCGTTCTGTTCTATCCAATATCTCCGCAGAACTGCTCGAGTGTCCTCAGGACATGACAGGTGGCTTCCTTCAGAGCACATAATCCGAGGGAGCAAGGTGGAAGTAGTCGAGTCTCTTGTGACCTAGCCTTGGAAGTCATACACTGTCACTTTCACTGTATCCTATTGGTGGCACAGGTCAGCCTTGAGTGATCACTGTGGGAGGGGACTACATGTGGGCATGAATACCAGAAGGCAGGATCATCAGGGTCTATCTTGGAGGCTGGCACCCATACCAGTCAAAGCTTTTCACCTCACCTCTCCACCTTGCCTGCAACCCTACCAATTTCAAATTTATTTGAGATAATGAGTCGCTTTTTGAAATGCAGACGCCTGTAGGATAGTGAGGGGCCACGATTCATTCACCCCTCCCAGCTACTCCTCCAGACTCCAAGCTGGGCTCACTAGAGAAGAGAAGACCAAGGCATTGACAGTGACAGGAGCCTCTGGTGGCCATGTGGCCACATGGCAAGGGGCCAAGGACCACAGGACCAACAAGAATCCCCAAAATAGGGAAGCTCAGAAACAAAGAACATGCAGAAAGAGATGTGAGAATTTAACTTCATTTCAAAATTTTGCCTAGAGCCAGCAGAGACAGGGGAAGGTCACTTCCTCTTCCTCCTTCCTCCTTGGCCCACCTCCCAGCCCCCAGCACCCTCTGTGCTCCCTCAGCCCCCCTCTAGCTTCCATAGGACTGGGGAGCTGCTGTGGGCCTGTGGCCCTCCCTCCATGGCATGGTTCCTATGGCCCCAGGGCCACACAGCTATCTGTCCCATTTTGGAATACAGCCTGTGAGTTGGAAAGGGAATAAGGCCAGCTGCATGTGGCCTTGGGTGACACAATGGACGCAGTTGTTCCATCCCCACTCCAGGGGGCAGGGAGAAAGGGCATGAGGTATCTGTGCTCCCCAGACCAAGGGCCAAGGATTTAGAATTTCCCCAGAGACTCCCTCTCACAATAATGATAACACCTTTGTCTAGGCCTCATGGCGTACTATGCAGCACTTCACATATGTTCAGTACCTAGGGCTCTTGACACTCTTAGAATTAAATGTGGTCACCCTCAGGCTCATGGCAAGCAAACTGAGGCAGAAGAAAGGTTAGGTCACAGGTCCAGGTCACACAGATGGCGAGCTGGGAGCCAGACTGGAGCCCAGGCCCCAAGGGACCTTCCTCCACAACAGCCTAGCAGGCCTCGGTCCTCTCAGGCCCCCAGAGCTACCTGCTTCCATTGAGAGGGTGCTGCTGGCTGCATCTCTCCAAAACTGTGTGAAAGAGCTTCAGTAAAGGCATGCTGGGTTACCTCTGGCCTCCCAGGTGGCCGAAGGCTCACACTTCCCTGAAAATACTGCCATGTTAGCTCACTAGGGCTACTCTAACAAAGTGCCAGAGACTGGATGGCTCCAATAACAAACATGATTGCCTCATAGTTCTGGAGGCCAGAAGTCTGAGCGCAAGGGGACGGCAGGGTCGGTTCTTCTGAGGGCGCTGAGGGAGGATTTGTCCCCAGCCTCTGTCTCTGGCTTGTGGATAGCCATCTTCTCCCTGTGTCTTCACATGGTCTTCTCTCTGTGCCTGTCTATAGAAACGGCCTCTTCATAGAAGGACACCAGTCATACCTGGTCAGGACCCACCCTAATGCCCTCATCTGAACTTCAATACCCCTGTAAAGACCCTGTCTCCAAATAAGGTCACATTCTGAGGAACTGGGGGTACCTCAGCATATGAATTTTGAAGGATACAATTCAGCCCATAACAGTTGTTAAAGACAATGCTGGTGGGAAATACCACTCTGTGTCCCTCCCTCTCTTGGGATCTCTTCAGACTGACCTTCCATTGACCATTTTCCTCCACAACAATCTATTTTCTGCTTATGTGGTGTACACCCCCTCATGGATAAATAAAACCTAAACATATGAGGTTGGACAATTACGTTTGCAAACTCGTTTCAATGATGTCGCTAACCTTTTTTGGTATCACAGGGATGATTCATTATAAATTTGTACCAACTGGACAAACAGTTCACCAAGTTTACTATTTGGAAGTGCTGAAAAGGCTTCGTGAAAAAGTTAGATGACCTGAACTTTTTGCCAACAATTCATGGCTCTCTCATCACGACAATGCACCAGCTCACACAGCACTGTCTGTGAGGGAGTTTTTAGCCAGTAAACAAATAACTGTATTGGAACACCCTCCCTACTCACCTGATCTGGCCCCCAGTGACTTCTTTCTTTACCCGAAGATAAAGGAAATAGTGAAAGGAAGACATTTTGGTGACACACAGGACATCCAGGGCAATATGACGACAGCTCTGATGGCCATTCCAGAAAAAGAGTTCCAAAATTGCTTTGAAGGGTGGACTAGGTGCTGGCGTCGGTGCATAGCTTCCCAAGGGGAGTTCTTCAAAGGTGACCGTAGTGATATTCAGCAATGAGGCATGTAGCACTTTTTCTAGGATGAGTTCGCAAACTTAATTGTCCGACCTCGTACACACATGACTAGCGACTTTGTAAAGGTTAAATGCAGGGAGTCATCAAATACAGCCTTGAGGCGTTCATCCCGGTGTCCTCAGAACAAGGGCCACAGAGGAGCACGGCCATGGGGTGGCTTCCCCATATTCTAGCTGGGTTGGCCAGCTGAGGGTTGAAATGGCAGTCAGTTCCCAAGTTTGGGGCAAAAGGGGTGCTGGTGGAAGCCATGACTAAGCTAAGAGGAAAAATAACTTGTCTGTAATCGTGGCATGCCTAACTACTAACCACAAAGCCCTCCTAATCAGTCAGCTCCTCCAAGGGTTACAGTGGAGGGAAAAAGAAGTTTTACATTTAGCCATTTAAAGCCAGAAAGAAAACAAAGAGCCAAGAGGCAGGTAGCACAGTCGGCCCAGAGACGACGTGCTGAGAGCCGCTGGGCAACCACAAGAAATGAGTCAGCAGATCCCGGCCTCCGAGGCCGGGACCAGACTTCCCGAGGGGAGAGGCAGAATGCAGCCTCTGTGTGCGCTTCTCCCACCAGCCAAATCCCAAAGCTGCCCTGGGCATCCAAGCTGCTGCTGATGGGGGTGGGGGTGGGGTCCAGGGCCCGTCCCCAGCTGTCCAGGACTCTCCCCCGTGTGACTTCAGTCACCTCTGACAAGGAAGGCTCTGCACTCGAGCTTTCATCAATTCAGCCAATAGCCGGGCTCCAAGAACTGCACAAAGACCCACATGACAGCAAGCATACACCTCCGAGAGCAAAGCAGAGGGAAATAGGGCCGGGAGGAAGGAAATACCACAGTGATGGTAGCCTGTGCCCAGCAGAGGCAGGGAGAGCTCAGTTCAGGTGAAGATGGGCAGGAAATAGCCCTGGACCAGTCGGCAAGCAACATGGGGGCTTAGCCCTCCAGGCCCCAAAAACAGCCAGCTCACAGACCCAGTGACAGAGTGTGGTGGGCTCAAGGGGCAGCAAGAAAGCTGTGTGCCAAGAATCATGGCTGCCAAACTACAGCCCAAGGACTCAGGTGACTTCATTACAACAGGACAGCCAGAAGGAGACCGTTCTAGTATCATATGTGGAAGGCACATGCTGGCTCCTTTTGTGTCCCTGCAACGGCCTGGCAGTGTGGTAATTACACGTGCACAGGTCCACCCCACCGCCCCATGCTCCTTTGATAGGCAAGGCCCGCCCAGATGCCTAGCACAACACTGCTGCTAAGTAAGTTAGAGGCACGGTCCAGCCTACCTGGTCACCCAAGCCACTGCTCGCCAGTGACTGGCCCTACCTCCTCACTGGCCACCCTGCTTTCTCTCATCCGCCTCTGATTCTCCTGAGGCAGCCAGAGCCACCTTTTCAAACACAAGTCCCAACATGTCACTCCCCCACCCAAATGCATCCAGTGGCCTTCCATCATAAGCTAGAATAACCTAGGTCAGTGACCCTCCTGCCAAGTCCCCACGTGGTCTTTCCCCGCCCCCCGAATCCCTCGGAGCACCTTTCCCACCACCTGTTCTCTGTGTTGCTCTTCTCTGGATGCACCAACCGCCCTGTGGCTCCTCAAAGGCACCCGGCTCTGCCTGTCCTCTCAGCCCTGACCACTCAGCCCCCGCGATGTCCGCACGGCTTTCGCTCACTCCCTTTGGGTCCCTGTTCCCGTGCTAGTCCTCAGAGAGGCCTTCGTGACTGCCCTGTCTAACCAGCATTCTCAATCCATCGCTGTCCATCCCTTCCTTCCTGCTGTATTTCACTCGATAGCACAACCTAGAAAATGGAGCAACTTTCTCTTTCCTCAACTCCAATGTTACTTCCATGACAGCATGAACCTTGCCCATTTGCTTCCAGTATATTCCATTGCCTAGAGTGGTAGGTCTCAACCAGGAGCAATTTTGCCCACCAGGGGACATTTGGCAATGTCTGGAGTTTGGTTGTCACAACTGGGAACAGGGCAGTGGTTACTCCTGGCATCGAGTGGTTGGAAGCCAAGGATACTTGTCCAACACCCAACCATGTACAGGACAGCCCCACCCCCGCCACCGCCACCACAGAGCATCATCCAGCCCAAATGTCCATACTGTCAAAGTTAAGGAAGCCTGACCTAGACATAGCAAGCACCCAATAAACATTTGTTGCACGAGTGAATAAATAACGAATATTGAGGCTCACGTCTATGGAAATGCCTTTGCAGTTCTCATGGTATTGAC
Organism: Hipposideros armiger; assembly: GCF_001890085.2. NCBI lineage: Eukaryota > Metazoa > Chordata > Mammalia > Chiroptera > Hipposideridae > Hipposideros > Hipposideros armiger. The sequence goes on from NW_017731505.1 coordinate 2,663,556, forward strand.
GATCTTTTCTCGGGACATCAATATTTCACTTAGCTTTTCATTCAACAAAGATTTAATGAGCACCTACTATGCCATGTGCTCTATGCTATGTTTGTAGTAGTTAAATAGGGCACACACAGTCCCTGCCCTCAGAGCCTAGAGGGTAAACAGAACATTCTACAAAGGCATCCAGGGACCTGGGTGCTTTCCCAGCTCTGTTATTATTGGTCATGTGACCTTGGACAAGTCACCTGACTTCTCTGCACATCTCTTCCTCATATGTCAAATGTAATGGTTGCTTTGACATTGAAGCTAGCTTCCAACATCTAAACTCTGTGCATTTAATTAATCACAAAAGATCAGTTCCTCTTTAGCATGTTTACATTCATATAATAGCATTAGCATTGATTACCAAGTGTGAGTAATCCACATGTCCTTCAATAGGGGTCTAGCATAAATGACGATGCCATCCACACAGGGGGACACACTGTAAAATGATCTCCAAACCAGGACACCTGGAGCTCAGGTTAAAATGCTCCCGCTGGGCCTCTCCCCGAGGCCTCCTCAATCAGAATCCCCCACATGTCCAGGAGTCTACATTTCTTTTCTATCTCTTTTTTTTAACTTCATATTATGAACATTTTCAAGTACACAGAACATTATTCAGGAGAGCCCAATGAAGACCACCAATCAGATTCTACAAGTGCTCCTACTTGGCCATATTGGCCTCATCTCATTCTGTCTCCATTGACCTGAACCATTTAAAAGTAAATTATTGATCTAGAGCTGTGGTTCTCAAAGTGTAACTGGTGACACCTCGGGGCTCCCCAAGGCCCTTTAGGGGGTTCTATGCTGTCAAAAATATTTTTATAATAATCCTAAATTATTATTCCCTCTTTCCATTTTCCTTTCTCTTGTGAGTATACAGTAGAATTTTCCAGAGGCTACATGACATGTGACATTGTAATAGATTGAATGTAGAAGCAGGCATGAGAATCCATGTGTCTTCTATTCAGCCATATATTAAAGAGATGTCCAAAAATGTTTCTAAAAATATAAGAAGTAACTAATTGCTATTATGAGACTTCATTCCTAAACACGTCAGCATGCATCTCCCCAAACTAAGAGTCTTCTACATACACACGTGTATCTATTGCTGTGTACCAAAGTTCCCCAAAACATGGCAGCAGGAAGCAAACATGTCTGATCTCTCTGTTTCTGGGTCTGGAATTCAGGAGTGGCTTAGCTGGGTGCCTACCACACCACAAGATTATCATGTCTCAGAAAATTTACAGTGGTTTTCTCGTATCGGCAAATAGGCAGCCACACAAAAATAACCCAGGTGTCCCCAAATGCCTATTGTAGATATTTGCTCAGGCCAGGAGCCAAGCAAGGGCTACAAGTTATATTTGGTTATTGACATGGACTGAATGTGTCCCCACAGATTCATATGTTGAAATCCTAACCCCCAATGTGATGGTATTAGGAGGTGGAGTGTTCAGGAGGTGATCAGGTCATAAGGGTGGAGCTCTCAAGAATGTGACTGATAAGAGGCCAGAGAGCTAGCTCTCTCTCTTCCTGCCACGTGAGGACACAAGGAGAAGGCGGCCATCTGCCACCTAGAAGGCAGCTCTCACCAGAGCCGGACGATGCTGGCACCCTAATTGCAGACTTCCAGCCTCCAAAGCTGTGAGAAATAAATGCCTATAATTAAGCCACCCAGTCTCTGGAGCTGTCGTAACAGCAGAGCTGATTACGACAGTTCTTCAGTCTAATCTTAAGTCTCGTTTGATGGAGAATCCTCCCCTTTTTATTTTCTTTCCTGATCTTGACTTGCTACAGTGACAGGGCCAGATGGCCCACTGAGGGTGCCAAGCCATTTTGAGGCACACAGGGTGCAAGGGGGCCGCTCAGGGATGTAGGACACAGAGGAGCTGCCTGGCTGGCCTGGAATGTGACCTATAAAGAAAATCACCGCGAGTGGACGAAGGTGGCTGCACAGCAGCCCTTTCATACTGAAGACAATCCCTCCCTGGGGGACCAATTTTTATGGGGCCAGGAAAGTCAGAGAGAGAGAGAGCTGATGGCAAGGGAAGGGACAGAGGGGCACGCTGCAGTTCCAGGCTGGGGGACAAGGACAACTGTCCTGGTTCTAAACCTCGATCTGCAAATACACACGCTAAGTATGCCCCCACACATTGCAATGCCACTGCCCTCCCTGTTTCTTGTCTCTTGGGAATTTTCCAGCTTGTAGAATCTCTTACATCCATCTGATCGCCCAAAAAGCCAAGAGAGCAGAACCAGCAAGTGCAGTTGGCCCCTTTTATGGATTCAGCAACCACTCCAAGAAGGGGAAGTGCTGCAGCCGAAGCCAACCTGCCAAGTGGCAGAGCCAGACTTTAGACACAAGTCCGGCACTGAAGCTTAAAGCACATGACCCCCATTGCCCTGAAAACATGTGCACATTGGGGTTCTGGGGGCAGTTTGCGTTGGCCTCCCCCTGCCCGCAGTAGACATCACTGCCATCTTGTCGTCCCACCATCGGCGCCAGCAGAACACGTCATTTCCTGCTCACAACACCTTCGCACGGTACCGTTAGTCCCACTTTTGCAGGTAAGGAAGAAACTCGGCTGTTAGTCCACCCCAGATTCCGAGTTACCCCATACAGCGATAGCCTCCAGGTCTGCTGCGCACGAGTCCCAACAGGGTTCAGTACACAGTGACCTAGTGCCTGGCGTTTTCCTCTTTCCCTGACACTCTCCTTTCTGCGGAGCTGGCGTCCCAGCTACGACTGGCATACAAACAGGCCTCCCTTTTTGGCAGAAGCTCTTTCTGGAACCCCACAGCATAAAAAAAGTCTTCACATTGTATTTTCCAATATATACAGCCTTATGGAAGGGAATCAGATCTCTGACCAAGGGCTGAGCATCAAACAAACCATAGGAAAATGAATTCTAGAATACTGGAGCCAGAAGAACATTTAGAGACCATCTAAATCAGTGGTTCTCAACTGGCCAATGGAGGCACCCTTCCCCCCCCCCCAGGGGACATGTGGCAATGCCTGGAGACATTTTTCATTGTTGCAACTTTGAGAGAAGGGACAGTATCTCCTGGCATCTAGTGGGTGGAGACCAGGGATGCTGCCAAACATCCCACAGTGCCCAGGACGGCCCCCTACAACAGAATGATCCAGCCCCAAATGTCACTAGTGCTGGGAGGAGAAACTCTGCTGTAAATTCCTTGGTTACTTCGAGTACAAGGGAACTGAGGCCTAAAAACACAAAGTGACTTCTCCAAGTTTACACAGCCCCAAAGCCAGTACTGGAATCCAGGACTCAACTATACCCATCTCTATCATCTGCTCTGCTCTGCTACAGTTGGGCTGGGGGAGAAGGGGCGTGGGGACCTGAGGATCTCAACTCCTATAGCCAACCTGGAGCAAATGAAGAAAACTGCAGTAAAGAAATTACGGAATTATTACTGCAGCAACACAGCAGGGTGTGCGAACACGGAAGGAAATGCCTTCTTCAATTAGCAACTAAACGGCATTGCTTCGCAGGTCCTCCAGCAGTTGCTGGTTCCATACAGTTCACTGACACCGCGGCTTCCAGAGGGCACCCGTTTTACAGGAAAGAATGGCATTTTCCCCTCCTAAGGATGCGCACACCTGGCCTAACCTCAAGTTGCTTCTGAACCAGAGAAGGGAATGTAAATACAGGTCTCACAAGAGTCTATTAAAATCCCACCCAACTGAAAAGTCACCTGACCCCCCTCCATCTGCCGCTGAGTCATCCGGCCCCTTCTTTCAGCAAGCTAATTATTCAGCAAGGGAATTAAAAAGGACACTGGGAATTCTTGGGTTTTGGTGTTCAGCTGCACCCCCAGCCCCTTCTAAAGACCATTTTGTTCTTAAGAGATGTGTTCTTAAGAAAGCTTACACTCACATGTTACCTTTAAAGGCTGCATTTGATTTGATTTGATTTGATTTGATTTGATTTGATTTGATTTGATTTGATTTGCTACTGTTATTTTTAAAACACCTGGAAGGAAAAAAAATACATTTCCAAGGTATCCCCTTTAAATGCTGGAACCTTGCAAAATAATACAAAACGATTTTGATTGCACATCTAGCTCTTTAAACTGCTAACCAAGAAGTTTCCATTCCATTCAAAGCAAAACAGCTTTTGCTCTAAAAGAAATCAGGCTAAATACTGAGGACAAACCCCCGTCAGAAGAATTAGTAAATGGGCCATTATTTAAGCACAATGACAGCTGGAAACAGTTGCTAGTTATCTTGCACAAGACCCTCTCTCTCCTTATAATAGAAGTATTGGTGATCATTCCAGATTTTTTTCCCCTCCTGAGCCAGAGGCCATGCCATGTCTTCCTGTCTAGCCCCTGCCCAGGGATGGGCATGCCAAGACCCAAGTCACGCGTGGCCTGCAACAGCCACCCCCCCAACCCAC
>NW_017731505.1:2668010-2705862 GCF_001890085.2 Hipposideros armiger
CCCACCCCCCGCCAACCCCGCGCCTGGTGCTTGCAGCCGCCGAAGCTGCCAGAGACCCTACTTTGGCTTTCTGGGGCGCTGCCGGGTGCAGAGACGGCGCATCGTGCCCCTTACCTGCAGTGCCGCATGGCGCAGCCCAGCCGCCCACCTGCACAGCATCCTAGAGCATCCTTTCTTCAGCGCGACGGCTGCGAGCGCGGTGACGTCATTGGGGGCGGGCCCCCGCCGCCACGTGACACCTTCGGGGCCAGCGGGAGGTGGCTGGCGGGCGGGGTGACGGGGTCGGAGGAGACCCTGGAAGTCCCTGGAGGTGAGCAGCAAGTGGCCGGGAGGCCCTGCTCCTGCCTCCGTTCTGGGCGGATTGCTAGTGTGCGCAGCTGGCCTGGCCTTCCACCAACTATGGGAAACAAACAGCATACAGAGGGAGAAATCCAAATGATTACAGGCTCCATGCATGTAATAGGATTTCAAGAGAGCTAGCAGTAAAGGGAATAGGAATGAAAGGAAATAATTTAGTATTTTATTTTTAAAAGTCTTTATCAAATGCAATGGAAAAAGAAATGTATTTTCTGCAAATCAAACTGACAGTTAAAATATAGAATGCATGGACATACTTGGCATAGAAGGTCAATGTTTCCAGTAGTATATAAAACATGATTATCAAATACTTTCATTTAAAGCATATTCATTATGAAATATTATACTAATTGCACTGATGGATAATGCTTTTAGTTACTCTCAATAGCTACATTCCAGTATAACCTGTATTGGCCAAAGAAAAAATTAGTGCCAACACATATTTATATATTTATACTCCTTACTTGAACATTTGATTATTTAAAATAAAGCACTATTGCATGAGTATGGTTGTACATGCGCCCTGTTTGTTTTCTTAAATCTTCGGGCAAGGAAAGTGATCTCTCCAACATGACAGAGTTAATTCACAGTAACTCATTATTTCACATTTTCTAATTTGTATCACATTCTGCAGAAATGAGTCATCTTACTATTCCAGAAAATGGGTACAATGTCAACATTGCTCTTTCACAACGGACAGACACAGCCTTGCCTAGAAAACCTTAGAAAATTCCAGCTGTGATCATTTTGTAAATTCGAAACGGCTTATTTCAAATTTCAGCAGTGTACATATCAACTTTTCTTGCCAAGCCACATAAACGTTTTCGAAATGTGAAAGGACAAAAGCAGGAACTGTTTTTATTTGTATTCCAGTTTCATATAGATTCGTTTAACTTCCACTTGGGATTGAATCACAATTTGAACATTCCCTTCGCTCATGCCCCTGAAAGAGATGCGAAATAGATTGTTTCCCAAGCTGGCCAGGCTTACTTGCTTGCTATTTATTCCAGCAGCTTTCATGTCCTTCTATATTTAACCCGGGGAATTTTACTACCATTCACTCTAGATTAAAAAAAAATTCTGTTCAGAGGGTCAATCTCTAATTTGGAGGCAAATATGGTTTTGCCTCTCGCGGCCATCGATTATTTTCAACACCAGATTTTTTAAATTAACGAAGTGGCCTTGTGATTTTCTAGGTCACTCCTCTCAAGTTTATGATAAGCCACTTACCTTTTGCCTTCAGGTCCCTGAGATACAGAATTAAAATGCTACCGAAATCCCCTGCTCCTGTGGGTTCAAGGTCTGATGGAGACGGACACTGACATGCTCATTTTCCTGCCAGGGGTGAATGTCGATTTAAGCCTCAGGCGCTCAGGCCTCCCCCACCCCACCCCCAGTCAGCCTGGGAGCGTCACGTGGTCCGCCCAGCCACTCACCCGGGCCCAGCCGGCTCGGTCACTTCTCGGCTTTGGAGGCCCGCCATGCCAATCTCCTTCGCCTATGCTCGGTGCATTCTTATCCAGAGAGTACCCAGCGTCCCCGACACTGGAAGCCCTGTCATCAGAGCCTGCGCTGCACAGACTACTGTGACAGGAGTTCCAAGAATCAAGGGGGAGGGGGAATCCTATCAAATGCCCTCCCGCGGTCTGCAGTGACTTGCTCTGTGTTTCCGCGTGGCGGAAATGTCTAAAGTAGAGGCACCTTCCTCATTGTGGGGCGATTTCTTTCTTTTTCCTTTTTTTTTTTTTTTGCCAGTAGATTAGTTTCACCTTCTCTTTGCAAGGTGATTGCTCAAGTGTAAAAAAACATTACAGCCAACAGACAATTCAGAAAAGGCTTAAAACTGGGCCGTACAGTTTTCAACAGGATGAGATAACACTGAACATCCTCCATTCCCACTCATGAAACTTGTCATTTTGGTAAAGATTTTTTTAAAAACAAGAAAAAACAAACAGATCCCACCTATGAGAATGTAAATTGAACAATCTTCCTGGTGGGCCGTTTAGCAATTCCTACCAAAAGCCTTACAAGTATGCATAGTGTTTGAAAAACACCGTGGGCCTGTTGGTATTGTTTCCTCCAGGGATTGATCCTAGGGGGAAAGGGTGAGAGAGTGCAAAGAATCACCTCTGGAAAGTTTGCTGCAGTATTATTTATGATGTCAACACACGGAAGTAAGTTAAATCTCCCAAAACAGGGGTTGGGTTAAATTATAAAACATCTGTCCAGTGGAAGACTTAAAATTAATATTCTAGTGGATACTTTTTGACATGGAATTACCTTCACAGTGTATTACATGAAAAAAAGCAAGCTCCAAAGCATTATATGCTGAACGATCCTTCTAATGTATACAGGTGTGATATATTTCTATCTACACAAATACCTTTATACAGAGGGTGCCAAAAAACTGTATACACATTTTAAGAAAGGAAAACTATTAAAATTGTAATAATATATACTGATAACAATGAATACAAGTCACGTGTGACGTCTGCAATGACAAGAGGTGCTCAAAGTGGTTCCCATCAGCGTCCAGACACTTCTGATGACGGCGAACTACTGCTTGAGAAACACTGACCAAAGTGTCCACTTGTGTACATGTTTTTGGCACCCCCAGTATATAACAGAAAACAATTAGGAAGCAAGTTCACTAAAATAACCTGGGTATTTCACTGGTTAGTGGGAATAGGGGTATTTTACACGCTGCTTCTTTGTAGCTTAGCTGAATTCTCAAACTTTTCCATGATTAGCATGTATTGCTTTTGTAAGAAACAGTTATTGTTGCTTGTTTCCTTAAAGGCACCATAGTAGACATGATCATGGAATACACATTTTGGCTACTTTTTAATGCAGATTTCATGCTCAAGTCTTAACTGCAAAGCCCCAAGAGAACAATTCCTAGTCATCCCAAATTGCTCTGCTCATAAAATCCCTGAGGAAAGAAAATGCCAGCCAGGAACTGGTGTTAATGTTTAATGTCTGTAGGCCCAGGCTCAATTTCTCTTCCATTTAAACACACATCTTCTTGCTCTGCCCTGTGGAGATAGAAGGTTCGCTGCTGCCATCCTGCATGAAAAGATTCTTCAAATACTTACGGAATAGCCTTTGAGCTTTAATTTCTCCATACTGGCGCCTTCTATTTTCTTCACAAATCTCTACTTTTTGTCCCTTTCAATCTTTTACATCTTTTTCCTCTTGATTATCTGCTTCTGGGACATTTGGCAATGTACAGGGACAATTTGGGGTGCCACAACTGGGGGTTTGGGGGGATGCTACTGGGATCCAGTGGGTAGCAGGTTCCAAGCCAGGGTATCAATAGTGCTGAGGTGGAGGAACCCTGGTTTAGAATTACCTATAAAGAATAATCTGATGCCCCAAATGTTCCATTTCCCAGCCATTTTTAAGAGTTCACCATTGTATAATGTGCTGGAAGTTCTGCTCATTATAAATCCCTTAAATGTAATACTTGTGGAATGTAGGAAGTATAATTGCCTATGTATTCATAAACTCTTTCTGAATCAATGCACAGGAAGCGGCCACGAGTGGTTATCTCTGAGAAGGAGAAGCCAGTGGGCTGGTGCACAGAGATGGAAGGGAAGTTTTCATGGGTGTGGAAACACATTACATAGTAAAAACCAGTTTTCAAGCCCCCTTATATTAATGCCGCAAGTGTACAGGGCACATGTGTCATTTGATTCTCGCCACAGGCTGCTGACGAGGGTAGGGCAAGTATGCTATGCCCCTGTTTTGCACACAGCCCAATGTTTAGCACTCTCTCTGAGATAGGGTTACACCAGTATCAAAATTGTCTCCAAATGATCTCAACCAAAAATTAGCACCTTTTATCACACAGTCATCTTGAAGTATCATATGACCATATTACAGTATTAATGTCTGTGCTATTTTGCCAAGCCTCGGCAAGCCTCAATTTTCCCTTCTGTGAAATGGGGAACGGTAGGATAGTCGTAATAATAATATCCACCACCTGGGGTAGTCATGAGGCTAAAGTGAGAGATCTGGAAAGAGCCTGAGACGTAAGGCAAATGTGTCTCCCTAAATAAGCTTATCACAATATTCTCCCACATTTTGAGCCAAGCGGATAACGTTAATAAAGACTCTACAATCAAACACACACACAACTATATATGAAGCCCCACATGGCCCAATTTATTCGCATGCCATTGTCAACTTGCATAAACCCACCCTGGAGGACCGTGCGGGGCATTTAACCTCCGGCTGCTTGGAAATGACTGTTCTTCTTGCACAATAATGCACAGTCATCAAACAAGCAACAGCCAGCTTTTATTTTAAAATGTGACATTTTGTTCATTGTGAACTTTTGCATTAATTTTGATAAATAATATAGTACCTTGATTACTGATTTAAGTGCCCATGTAAATTTTGCACCCAAAGTGAGCACTTTCCTCACCTCCAAATTGAAGCCTTAAGTATCTGGTAAATTATTCTGTAAATGGTGGGTCTGCTAAAACCTGGAGGTGAGGACCCTCTTTTCCTCTGTCTTTATGTCCTGAACACATTGTCTGGATGGATGGATGGATAGATGAATGAATGAATGAATGAATGAATGAATTCCCCACACTTAGCTTGGTGCTATACACACGGCCAATGCCATAAAAGGTTTGGGGAATAAGTGAACGATGTCGACTATAAGAATATGCAACCTAGCCTTTCCCAAACATTCTGAGCTGTAGTCATAGATCACGATGGACATCTGAAAGCTGCAAACATGACCATATTACCCTGACATCTATCCAGAGGAACGGCCTTGGTTGATGTGAGAAACAACAGCTTTGAAAGCCCTCGCATTTTTGTACTGGAGTTGTCCAGGGCACTGTCTGTCCATTCTAGGAAGCCAGAGAGGAGATCCCGTGCGGCACTAAGGGCTAAGAGAATCCTGCCTCCTCTGAGGGACCATCACTGTTGTCCTCTCTGACAACAGGTACCATATAATTGACAATGTCTCCTCTTTCCCTCTGGGGTCCAGGAAACTCAGATTGTACTAAGGCAATTCAGGAGGCCTGTCTCCTCAAACTGGCATATGCACAGGGGTATGCTGGTCCAGGTTCAATACTGCAGCTCCCCAAGGGTGGGGGTGGGTAGCCCCGATGTGTAGCATTTGCAGAATACCCTGGTGTAAATTCTCCCATCACGGTTGGCTCCCAACTACTGAGCACGGAACTGGAAAGTGATACAGCACGTTCACCCTACCCAGGTGATAGCAGTGGGCGGTTTGATTGCACCTGGCCTTTGAGAAGAGCTTACTTGTCCAGTTCCTTTGGACCGGGAATATGATTTTTGTCAAATTGCACTGCTTCCACATGGTAGCCACGAGCTACAAGTTGTTACTTAGGTTTAAATTCGTTTATTATAAATCAATAAAATTTTAAATTCAGTTCGTCAGTCAAGTGCTCAATGGGCACATATGGCTGCAGCTACCCATATTTTAGTGCAGATATACAACAATTGCAGCATCACAGTTCTATTGGGTGGTGCTGTAAAGCATTTCTTTTAAATTAATTCCATTGCAATAAAACAATTTGTGTTTATTACTCAGGGGATTCTGCCTGTAGTTGCGGGGTAAGAACAGCAATCTGGTCCGAGTGTCTGCTGGTGGGAAGGACAGATTCCAGAAGGCTGTGTGCCTCTAGCCACAGGTCCAGGCAAGATGCTTCCAAACACCACAAAAGGTGCAGCCTCTGCCGTTGGACTTCCCCAGGGGCTGACAAATCTGGTTCCAGAATGAGAGAGAGCAGGGTATCTGATCACTTGTTTCAAAGCAAAAACTGAGATGCGTGACAAAAGTGCACACGTGTTAGAATCAAGGAATGGGCCCTTCAAAGATGAGTGCTTCCGTGGTTGGCTGAATAACGACCCCCCCCCTCCAAAGATGGTCACACCCTAATCCCAGAACCTGTAAATATGTTACCTTCCAGAGCAAGGGGGACTTTGCAGATGTGATTAGGTTAAGGCTCCTGGGTTATCTGGGTGGCCCATGTCATCACAAGGCTCCTTAGGAGAAGGAGGATGGAGGGTCAGAGTCAGAAGAGGAGATGTGACTACAGAAGCAGAAGTCAGAGAGACAGACATTTGAAGATGCTGCACTGCTGGCCTTGAAAATGGAGGAAGGGGCCATAAGCCAACAAAAACATGTGGCCTCTGGAAGCTGGAAAAGGTAAGGAAACAGGTTCTCCCCTGGAGCCTCCAGAAGGAACACAGCCCTGCTGATCCCCTTATTGTAGCCCCAAGAGACTCATTTTGGACTTCTGACCTCCAGAAATATGAGAGAATGTATCTGTGCTGTTTCAAGCCACAAAGTTTGTTGCCATTTGTTACATCAGTGATAGTTACCTAAGAGAGCTCTGGCTCATTGATTCACCTGCTTATATTGACTGAGCACCCCATGTGAACCCACAGTGCAAGCCATCCAGTCTGTGGTATTTTGTTATGGCAGCCCCAGCAAACTAACACGTATACATAAAGTAGAGGGGCCAAATTTATCCATGGATGGAGATCACTCCTGCCTCCTTGAGAAAATAGCTGGTAACCCTATCCAAGGACGTCCTCTCCTGGGGGGACACAGGAGGAGAGTGGGCCGGGGGAGGACAGGGTATGCCCACAGGTAGCCAGGAGGGGGATACTTCATGCTACAGTAGCTGAAGCAAGTTTGATTTGGCCATGGTAATGTTTCTAAAAATATATTTAAAAAGAGAGAAGGAACATAATGACATCCCTACAGATAATGAAAACATGCCAGCAAGATACGCTCACAAAACAGATGAAAAGTGCAATGCGAAGATTTCAGAGTAAAAAAAAGAAAATATGACAGAATATAAATTACAATTAGAAAAATTCAGAAATGAGGTGTAGGACCCAGAAAAGAATTAAATACACAAGAAAGGAAATAGAGGGAACACAAGAGTGAATAAATGCAAAAGATAGTGCCTTAAAGTATTAAAGGGTGAAGAGAAAGTATTAAAAAATCAAAAGAAATGAGGAATTGGAAAGGTTTTGAGAGAAAGTGACAAAGAAGCATAAACATATATTTAACAGGAGAACCCAAGGAAGGAAAATGAAAGCAACAGAAATGGACAGATACTTGAAAGTGTAATTAAAGACAACTGTCATCAAATAGAAACTTGAAACTGTATATTAGAAGGGCACCCTGAAAACTGAGAAACTGATTTTTTTCAATGGCCAACACGAAGATATATGCTGGTAAAGATTTGGCTTTAAGTAAAGAAAATCCTCTGAGCATCCAGGGGGAAAAAATAAAGACCTAGTCACTTAAAAGAAAGTGAAATTCAGTTTGTCATAAGACTTTGAGAGCCTGACTTGATGCCAGAAAACAATGGAGTATCATATTCAAGATACCGGAGGAAGGCAATGTGAGGCAGGGGTTTTATACCCAACCAATTTGACTCTCCACTGTCCAGGCAGCAGACACACTGTTAGCAACATGCAAGAACTCAGAGAAAATTGTTCCCAGAGCCCTTCCAAAAGAATCTACTCAGAACAAGCTGCAATGAGGTGAGCGAGAGACAAGAGGACAGATGGTGAGCATTCTGTATAAACATTTACTTGTAGACCTATGACAAAATAATGGTTACACAAGAGAGCAGAGAAAATACAGCAGTCAGAGATGCCCTGACAATAGGAATACACGGCAGCTGTCAGAAAATGGGGCAAGACAGGGAAGGATTATGAAAAGGAAACAGCTTGTTGATGGACCTCTACTTATATTACTTCAGATCAGACCTAGGGGAAGAGGAAGAAAGGGGGTTATTTGCTAATTTCAGTATTTCTCATAGTAGGGAACCAAGAGACATCAAAATAAGAGAGGGAATTAAAAGGAGTATATAAAGATGTTAATATAAGGTAACCATTAGCATAAAATGTAAGCCTTCCTAAATACTACATACACACACATATTTGTATATACACACATATACAAACACGCACACATGCATACACACACACACACACACACACAAGAAAAAAAAATGGCTACACAGTGAAAATTTTAGATCCATAATTTTGAATACTATAAAAATGACAGAAATGAAGTCATATAGCAATATTAATAAGTGTAAATAGTCCATATTAATGTAAAAGATGTTAGAAGAAAACATTTTTAGACTATCTAACACAGCAAAATATAACATTGCTCTGTGTTAGAAACAGCTAAAACAAAAAGACTGAAAATAAATGGTGTACAAAGATTGGCAAGGAAAATGCAAATAAAATGAAAGCAGCTATCTCATTCTTGATATCTGACAAGGTAGAATTGCCAGCAAGAAGCATTCAGAGAGATGAAGGCCATTTCACAGTGCACAAGGCTATAATGTCCAATGAAAACTTAAGAGTCATAAATATTTATGCACCTAATAACACAGCAACAGCTTTCTACCAATGATGTAAGGAAAAATAGAAACACTTATGTGCATCGTCAATGTGCCCAGGACTGCTCAAGTAGCCAACACCTGAGTAAAGATACTGAAAACCCAGACATGATCGATAATCAATAAATTAGAGCTGAAGTGTGTATGTATGTATGTGTAGTGGGGTGAAGAGTGTCACCCCAAATTCATATCTACCAGAACCTTAGAATTATGACCTTATGTGGAAATAGTGTCTTTGCAGATGTAATTAGTTAAGCATCTTCAAGATGGTATTTACAGGGGCCAGAAATCCAGTGACTGGTGTCTCCTTAAGAGGCAGGAGAGGGGGATTTCGAGACAGACACAGAGAGAGCCACCAGGAGACGGAAGCAGGAGCTGGAAGAGGCAGGAAGGACCCTCCCCCCAGAGCTTCTGGGGGGAGCGCAGCCCTGCCAACATCTTGATTTCTGAACTCTGACCTCCAGAACTGTGAGAGAATAAAATCTCTGTTGTTTTAAGCCACCTAGTTTGTGATCATTTATAATGGCAATCCCAGGAAACTAATATGTACATATGTATGTATATATGTAGGTATCAATCAACAATTTCTGAACCCTAATTATGACGAATGTGCCAGCGTTCCATGAAACATTCACAAAAACTGACTATAGCATCGGCCACAAAGAAGACCTCATTAGGTTCCAAAGCATAAAAATAACACAAGCAGGATTTTCTGACTGTTTTGCAATGAAAGCAGAAATGAATAACAAAAGTTTGTAAAGACCTTTACATCTGGAAAACAATTTTAAAGACATGTTAATGAACACCTCTTGGGTCAAAGAGGAACTACAAAGTGAAATTATAGAATTTCTTAGGAATAATAATAATAAATTCTTAGGAATAATTATAAGAAATTCTTGGGAATAATAATATTAGTTGACAAAGAAAAATGTATAGCACTAAACTGGTTTAGGAATACGAATTTTAAAACAAAAATAAACACACCCACCCCAAACAACTACAAAAAAAGGCAACTAAGACACAACAGAAAAAAAAGGATTAAAAAAAATAAACAGTATTTCATGAATTATAAAATAGAAAAAAAGTAGAACTAACAAAACGAAAAGCTGGTTCACGTTAAAAAAGAAAAAAGTGAAAAAAAAATAACCCAATAACTAACCCAATCAAAGGAAAACAAGGGAGAAAACACAAGTACAAAAAAGTGGGAAATGACAAGGGGAAAAGACCCATCCAAATGAAGGAAATTACAAAACGTTCTTCTGTATTCTTCACACATAAATTGGAAAACACGGATAAATCATTTTTAAGAAAAACACAACTTACCAAAATTGACCTCAGAAGACAAGTCTTAGAAGCTCAATTTCCACAGAAGAAATAGAGACAGTGGTTTAAAGCGCTCCCCTCCCCCCGCCCCCCATGCATGACGCATACCCAGGTGGTTTCATAGCAGAATTCTCCCAAACTTATCCTCTCTGAGCACGGAAAAGAAGACCTGCCCATTTGTTTTATGGAGTATAACATTGATCCTCACCCTTGCAGAGACTGCACTAAAAAACCCCCCTGTGTATCAATGCAAAAATCATAAATAAAACACTAGTAAACCAACTCCAAAGCACATTCGTGTCTCTGTATCGTGACCAAATGGAGTCTACTTTACAAAAGCAAGGGTGGTTCTCTACTGCTGGTGAGAATGCACAGCGGTACACCCCCGGGAGGGAGAGATGGCCATACCAAGCCAAGTGCCACATGCATTTACCCTGTGACCCAGGACCCCCCCCCCAGTTCTAGGGATCTATCTAAACCATGGTAAGAAATATAAAGAGATGTCTGCAGAAGGCGTTTCACTGATGAATTATTTTTAATAGCAGAAGACTAGAAATACTAGGAGATGCTGGAATAAACTATGGTACATCCACTAACACAGAGCGCAGAGGAGGAAAGAAATGGAGAATACCATACGTACCACTCTGGGGGAGGTGGGATCAGGTGAGTGCATTTTGCATGTGTGACAGATGTGAATTGGGGGAGCCAGAAGGCCAATGGTACCGGGCTGAATGATGACACCTCCAGAAGTACGTCCATCTGGAATGTGTGAACGTGACCTTATTTGGAAAAAGTCTTTGCAGAGGTCATTGAAGACCTTGAGACGTGATCATCTCGTGTTAACTGGTGAGCCCTAAATCCAATGACTCATGTCCTCATTAAGAGACAGAAGAGGAAAAGACAGAGAAACAGAGGAGAGGATGAAAATGAGAGGCAGAGATTGGAGTGATGGCTCCACAAGCTGGAACGCTAGGGGCGCCAGGCAGCGCCAGAAGCTGGGAGAGGCAGGAAGGCCCCTCCCCTAGAACCTTCAGACGAGTGCGGCCCTGCGACTCCTTCATTTTAGACTTCTGGCCTCTAGAACTGTGAGAGAATCAATTTGTATTGTTTTAAGCCACCAAGTTTGTGGTAAAAAGTGACAGCAGCCAATACAGACTTTGGTGGTCTCTTGAGGTATCGTTAAGGAAAAAAGCCAGGTGGAGAAAAGTGTGTTTGCTGTACCACCAATTATCCGAGAGAGGAGAATGAATACAAACATAGATGTGTACATATTTGTGTAAGCATATTGACATGTACATATGTGTGCATTTCTGTGTATATGCATATATGTGCATATACATACTTACATATCTGCTTACAGTAAAAAGTAAGCAATGCAAGGAAAATAATATTTCTTAAATGGTTCAGTTTTAAAAAGAATGACATATGAAACCAGTGGAAAGGTGAACCCTGGATAGTTAATAACTTTATGGAGTTATTAAACATTAAGCTGTGCTAAGGACATGGCGTGTGTTTATTTTTCTCGTTTAGCAACACATACTGAAATATTTACAGCTGAGCTGAGGTGGGTGAGATTTGCTTTAAAACAGGACAGAGGTAGAGGGAGGTGCAGACAAGCAAGAGCAACTACGACTGATTCGTGTTGAAGTGGGGGAGGGCTGCGTGTGTGTTCACTGCACCATTTTTATACTTCTATCTATCTTTATGTTGAAAACATTGTACACATCTTTATATATTTAAATCTTTGTAACTAACTTTTTAAAAAATCACACGTTTCCATTCTGTTCTTAAGGCAGGTTAGTTTAATTTTATAGAAGAAATACTTTCAAACAATACGAATGACACAATTAGAGAGAACAGTGATCAAAACAGAGATGAATAATGATTAGAACTGATTCCCACAACAGAAGATTACTTATTTCAGCGGTGACGATTCAGTGATCAGATGAAGTGAAGACCGAATTCCCTTTTCCCCATCGTACTGTTTCTAAAGATGTCCCTGGATTAGGGCTGCTGACGAAACATGGCAGCATGTTCTTTAGCACAAGGCATGGTATGTGGACAAATTTCAACAGAAGATGAAAACACTCCTTAAGACGATAGCCCTTCACTTTCTGACGTGTGGGATGTTTCCCAGGGGTGGCAGTCTTAAGTAGCCAGAAGCTGCAAAATCAAGTCATGAACGAGAAGCCAGTTAGGCGCCCGGAGTCCTCCTGCCTACTGGGCCCAGCATGTCGCTGGCCATGTGTCCCTTCCGGCAGGGATGGCGAACAGCACAGAAGCCATCACCTGTCCCTCCGTCAGTTGTCTGGCTTTTCCTGTCTTGCTTACTGCGGTCCTGTTCAGCTGCCAAAGCAGACACAGGTGGGCAGGCGGGGCAAGCGGACGGGAAGGCGGCCACCAGGAGCGCTCCTCGGAAACCAAAGCAGGGGTGGCCATTGCTTGCTTCTGCTGGGATGTTCTGAAACCCTGGGGTGGGGAGGCACTCCAAACGGAAAGCTGCGTATGCTGGGCAGTGAGATTTATGAGAAACCCTCACCTGAGGGCTTTCTGCAGGGCCACAGAGGGTTTGCCCCACATTGCTATTCAATGGGGGTTGGCGGAAAAGTCACCTCAACCCACCAACTCACTGAGAGCGAGCTTCACGTGGCTGCTGCTGAAAAGCAGCAGCCGGGCCACGTGGCCAGGGGACTCGCCCACGTCCAGGGAGCCGTGCACCTAGGGCATCAAAATGATTTGCCCTTCACCCACCCCCGAGTCCAGTGGCAGACAGTTTGGGGTGGAGGTCAAAGTTTCAACAGCTGGGCGCATACAGAGGGCCTGCCATTGCCCTCAGCTACCCAGCAATGCTGTCTGCCGCAGGGCAGTTCTGGCAAGGAGCCATGTCTTGTGTGTTTCCACCTCTGTTGTGGGTATGTACACAGAGATTAGGCAAAAAAAAAAAAAGCGAGACTAGAGGCAGAAATACAGAGCAAGAAATGACAACTGTGAAAAAGCATAGGTTCAGTCTTACCACCACCGACAAATTCCATTGCCCGTGACAGGTCGCGTGTCAGTGAAAGGCTTTTACAAAATTGATTTTTAATAAATGCAAAAGGGAAAGCAGGTTATACAAGGGGGAGGCTGCAGACTAATGAGAAGAAAGCGACGTTGATTAAAGGGGGCCATTTCCAAGGGAGGGACAGAAAAATCTAGCAAGAGAGTTCTGTTTTCTTTTATATTTCGCGTGACCACCTCATTTACTTCCCAAAGGCCTCATCAAGGAGAGTGCATTTCATATATAATAAATATGTATTAGGCAAAATAGTGATATCATTTGGCATTTTAAGAGAATAATGGTGTATTTTTATTACATAAAAAAATTTTCCTCGTGAACTACTTCTATGATTTCTTAAGAAATATGGGTAAACTCGAGTATTGGGGGGGGGATTGTGATTTCAATCAAATAAATCAAATACTCTCCTGGAAGTGACTCGCTGGGTAACTGGAGTTACCCACACATGCTTCCCTTCACTAAAAAGCGCCTTCAGAGATCATCATGTCTACGGCATAACCGTCATAACCGCTGATCTGTCTCCATCAGCGGATTCACTGACTCACAAAAGTGTGTGTTTCTAGTTCCCTTTCACTTTCCTTCATGACAGAGCAGTAGAACGGGAGCTCCAGCACCATCTTCCTGGTGGGTCATGGTCAGATGGAGCATACTGGAAAGGCAGGGCTGCCTGGGGTCTGGTTCAGGGGCAGTGTGGGCAGCCGCCCACTATGGACAGGCAGGCCAAAGCCAGGACGCCAGGGGCTCTGTGGCCTGCTTCAGTCTCATGGGGAGCACAGAAAATGGCGTGCTGTGACAACACAGAAATGAGGGGCTCTCAGCACACAGTCCACGTGGGAGACAGAGCTCTGCGATGCTCTCACGTGCAAACCACAACTGAGCCACCTTGGGGGGACCTTAACAGAACACAGAGTGTGAAAGTGGACAACATGCATGATAAAGGCACACATGAGAAACTTGGAACAAGTGACTGACGAATTTAGCACATAGTGTTTGCATTTCCGTGTCAAAAACAAAACCGGCCCCAAAGTTCCATTCTACTGCATGACAAATACCGAAGAACAAAATTTCAGTCTTAAAATACATCTTAAAGTCAGTATTTTCCTTCAAGGAAAAAAAAGTACTATAAATAAATTACAATACAGTGAATTTGCCTGAACTCACTTCGTTTCTGTCTTCCAGCCTTTAAGTCAAATAAAACAGCATAAAAACTGTACATTCTTAACATGATAGTTGATCTTTTATAAAATAACTTGTCTTCAGAGATGTCAATTTCACAACAAGGGAAAACCAAGCCCTGTTGCCGTCACTATTATAAAATATATATGTATAGATATATGTGCTTGATTTTTTTTTACAAAATGTGTATATTAATAGCTTTGCACAAATATTTTAAAGACAAATTTAGCTAGTCTAAGAACTTCATGAAAATAAAACAGGCAGATAAATACTTCATGTGTACAAAGCACTACATCAAACATCGTCGGCGGGCAGAGGAGGTATGTTAATCCTTGGTCTTGTAAAAAATGCTATCTTCTCCCTGGGATTGGAAAGAATTACATGTTAGAAGCTGACATAAATGCAATGAAAGCTGGCAGGAGGCTCTCAGCATCAATGATAACTGAATTCAAATCCCCAACAACAAATCTGTTTGTATATAGTTTCTCTACATTTTAATGGAAGTTACAAAGCCCCATGAGAGGAAGGGTTTGTCTCCGGCACCTAGAACAGTGCCTGGTATACAGTAGGTGCTCAGTAAATATTTGCTTTATTAATAAATGAAAAAACTATGCAAATGAACACGTTCTCAATCATACTTGAAAGAAGATATTTATAGTGTTTTATGTTCTTTTATGATGGGGATGTGAAAATTCAGGATATAAAAAAATTAAGGCTAAAAGTCAGGCACCTATTATTTAGCCATAAAAAGGAATGAGGTTCCGACACCTGCTACAGTGTGCATGAACCTCAAAAAATATTATCCTAAGTGGAAGAAGTCAAGCATAAAAAACTACATACTGTATGACTCTATTTATCTGAAATGTCCAGAATGGGCAAAGCCATAGAGACAGATGGCGGATCAGTGGTTCCCAGGGGCTGGGGGAGGTGGGAACGGGGAGTGAGTACTTAATGGGTACAGGGTTTCCTTTTGGGGTGATGGCAATGTTTTGGAACTAGACAGGGGGCAGTTGCAGAACATTGCGACTGTGCTAAATGCCACTGGATCATTCACTTTAAAATAGTTCATTTTATGCTCTGTGAATTTTACCTCAATTTTTAAAAAAGTCAGACACAAAATAATATAACTGTATAATTCTCCTCATATGAAAAACAAAAACAGGGAAAACTGATCTATGCCATTCAAAATCAAGACAGTGGTTACTGTGGTGTGGGAAGTCCCAGGGTTGCTGATAACATTTGATTCTTGCCACGCAGAGTTTGTGACAAATCACTGAACTATTTCACACATAGGATATGCACCCTTTCCTGTATGTATATTATGCTTCAACCAAAAGTTAACTAAAAAGGCCAAGGTGATACATAGATGTGTGTATATATAGATGTCAACTACTGTGTTGTTTACAATAGCAAACATTTGAAAAGAAGGCTATAAAATAGAGTATTGAGGTAAATGACCTCTATTAGATGAGACATTACAGCCATCAAAGATAAAGGATTATGTGGCAACGTGTGATACTTAAATTTTAAAAAGCTAAATGCAAAATTGAACCCACATTATGATTACAGGTAGTATGAAAAAAACACAAAACAGTGTCTAGGAAAAACAGATCAGAAGAAAACCAAAATGCTAATAGCAGTGGGGAGTCCTCTTTTGTTCTCCATGTCCTGTAGGTTTTTTTCAAGAGTTACATTTTTATAATGACAAAGGTTCAAGAGTAAAAAGAAGCAAGAAACCGAGGCGTGTGTCTCTCCCCACCTGAAGGTCTGCACTTGGATGGGCTCTTTGTGGTTCTGCCCGCGCAGCTGGCAGACCCCTTTGGAAGCCTTCTTCAGCATCTTCTCAGCTGCCTGTTCTTGATGGAAGTCAAGTTTGGTCTGTCTTGTCTGAAACAGCAACATTGGATAAACAAGATGTTTTTACTTCTGGTTTTTAAGGAAGAATCAATGAAGGGGGGAGAAAGGCCTACCCACCCACTAACCCTCAGGGAATCTTTGTAGGAGCCACTCAGGGCCACTAGGCTCATGCCTCACAGACAGGGGACCCAGAATACCCCACCACGATGTGGGGAGCAGGGATATGAGCAGGGGGGGCCAGGGATCCCTCCCTCCAGCCCCTGTGCAGCCCCTGCAAAGCCTAGAGCTGTGTGTTGGTACCACCCAAACACCAGGCGCCCAGTGGCACACGGAAGGAGAAACCCGGCTCCTTACAACAACCAGCGCTTAGATGGTTTAAACAATAGCTTTACCATCTGAGATGCTTACTGCAGAACCCAAGTAGAATTGGAGCAAAGGGCAGTGACTGTGACCAGACCCTGGGCTGCCTACCTGCCTCTCTGCTTCCTTCAGCAGACTCCGGAATCGCTCGTCCCTCAGCACCCAGTGGGGGAGGTCGGTCTGGCCCCGGAGCTGGGCGTCCTCCAACCGCTGCCTCAGCTCGCGAAGGGTGCCGATCTCCTCGTTCAGCTGCCTCTGCCGAGTTCTCGACGCCTGGAGGTCCAGCTCCAGGTCCAGGGAGGTGCGGGCCATGAGCTCGGCCAGGGATGACCTACAGGACTGTAGGACACAACAGCCATGAGCACACACACTTGTTAAAAAACAAACAAACATATCTCCAGTTTGATATCAAGTTATGGCAGCAAATTGTTTTCTTTATTGATGGCCTATGTATTTGTAAAAGTGTGGAAAAACAGACCCTCTCATATGGGGGTGGTGGGATCAAAACTGGGCATAAACTTTCTGAAGCGCCATTTGACAATACAGGTCAAAAGCCAAAAAATGTGCATTTTCTTTGGTTCTGAAACTTCATTTTGACTTGTGTTTGAAAGGAACAACTGATGACGTGCAAAAGTGATTGAATTAAAGTTCATGACAGAAAAAATTCTAAATATATAACAAGAGGAAACTGATTAAATAAATTACAAGACCAGCAAAAAAATGCAGCCATTGTAAAAAGTTGACAAACTATACTGACATGGAAAAATCTTAATAATCTACTATATAAGGAGGAAAAGCATGTCATAAACCATATGAGCGCTTTTTGTTTAACAAACCATCATACATCCATGCATGCATGCACATACACGTAAGCCATCAGACTTTCCTCCCCATGTAAGCCTCAAGGAAGCAAATGTGCTGTGTGTAAGACAAATCCTAAGATGAGAAAAGAATTTTGTTTGTGGAGTAGAGAGCAGTACTTCCAGTCCAATGGGAAACAACCCTGGGAATGGCAATTAGGGCAACAAAATCAAACCCATGAGCATATCAGTATTGTTTAGTGGACTGAATAACTGTACGCTTTTGACACACACTGACACCACTTTGCACATATACAGAATTTAATGCAAATACATGATGTGACTTAATAAATACAAATTCATTTAAAAGCACTGCTGAATTCATAGCAGAGCTCAGTGGCTCTCAACAAGAGGTTGCTTGGCCGCCCAGGGAACATTTGGCAATGTCTGGAGACATTTCTGGTTGTCACAACTGGTGGAAGGGGGTGCTATTGGCACCTAGTGGGTGGAGGCCAGGGGTGCAGCGCCATACCCTCCAGGGCACAGGGTGGCCCCACAACGAAGAAGGATCCAGTCCCAAATGTCACCAGTGTTACTGCTGAGAAAGACGTTTGTAGCTGAATTATGTATTTTCTTATCATTCTCAGTCAGCGTCTACTCTAAATACAAGTGCCACATGGAAATCAGGGATTTTTTTTTCACTAAAAGAATCATTGCCCGGAAAAGATAGGGGAGCACTAGCTTACAAACTAAAAGCAGCAAACCTTTGTAAAGTGGCGTGATGTGGAGAAAAACCCTTGGTGGGTAAAGGAAATGAATGAAAACTGTAGAACACACTAATGTAGAAGAATGCTTGCTCTATGTGGAAAAACTCAAATTTGCTAAACGATACATACGCCCCTATCAAAAAAGAACCTCTTATATAGAACGGTCGGGTTTTTATTCATTTATTACATTTAAAAGTGTAAAGCTCATGACTTACCTTAAATCATGACATTGCCTTAGGAAATTAAGAAATACTGGTAATATTTTGACATATACGCTTTTAAAAATCATATCTAAGTAAACAAGGACATAACTATATTACCCTTGAACTAAAAGTACCTAAAAGATTACCATTTTTAAGGTTTGTCAAAATAACTCCCAGGGTAAGTATAGATTCCATATTAGTTTATGTGGTACACACCTGCTTATAGCGAAGGGTTCGTCTTTCCAAAGTATTTCGGACAAAGGGGGACTTCCGGGGCAGTGTTGAACTGTCACTGTCACTACGATAAAGCTGCACGAAAAAGAACAAGGTTCAGAAACACTTTCTCAGAAATTCGATACTCCTTCTCTCTATGTATTCTCAATGGAATTATCTCGCTTCTCCTCACAGATACGCAAATGTACTTATGACTTTTAGTGCTTTTACCAACACTTCTGGTTTCAGTAAAAACAAAACCTACACAAGAGTTTTAAGTAAAATGAAAGACAAACAAAAACAAACCAAATGAGCAAACCAGGCCCCAACCCCAGCCCTCCTTCATGTCCATCAACCGAACCACAGGAACTTTCCAGGCTAATTGAGTCAACAACATTTCTGTCCCATCAGTGTGACTTGATATGATGTGTGACGGTCATGAAAGCCAGCACTGTCCTCAGCGCTTTTCACTTTTCATCGTTCTCCTTTGCTGCATTTCTGGCTTTGGCAGGAGCTGGGAAAAAAATGGCTTTCCAAAAAAGAGGCTCGTTCCTGGTAGTAGGACAAGCCAACATCACTAACGCCCGCTCTGCCCGTCAAGGGAAAAGGTCTGCTTTTAAAAAGAAAAATAAATAATGCCTTCTTTATGGGAGCCAAGACATTAGGTATTTCATTTTGTGGCGCGTTCTCGCTTCAGGACCAACATGTATCTGTGTGAAAGCCAAAGTCCTTGCCTCCCTGGACTTATTTTCCACGCCAATTAACCCCAAATACTGAGGCAGGGCTATGGCACCGCAGCTCACATGCCGCCGATCATTACAAACATATACAAAAACAAAGAGGCCTCTCAAACCACTGCCAGCACGCGCATACTTTTAGGCCAGCGCAGAACCCAGGACAGGAATTGGAAGCCTTTCTCCGGGGAAGTAAAGGATTTCCTCCTCTACCGCCCAACCCTTCTCAACAGGCAGGCTTGACTCCACTCCCCATGTTCAGCGAGAGTCTAGAATAATGAAGGGACCTGAGGATGGCCTTCAATCTAGTCCCTCCAGCTGCTCGATTAAGCATCAGTCCCACAGGGCTGAAGCCTGATGGGACAGGAGCGCCCCGGCAGGACCCTCGGACACCTCACTTCTGTGGAAGGAAGAGCAGCAGGCCCGTGAACATGGCAGAGGGGTGGCTGGGGCCACCTGGGGCCCCACCCCTGCTGTTTGCTCTGTGCAGTAGAGGATTAACCTTGCTCCAAGAATGGTTTGGTCCTTGCCCAGCTCCTAGGAGGTGACCTGTAAGGCCCCAGAATGTCCTGCCTAAGTGTCTTTGTTTACTTGGAGACCTTGGGCCAGGTCACATAGCCTCTGCTGACAATGTGATTTATGGTGGGGGCCTCTGGCTATCAGCTTGACCTCTGCAGGGCGGGAAGTGGGATGGAGACTCAGATCAGCTGTGCAGGCAATCAACAAGCCTACATGACCACCCCCCATAGCTGCCCTGGACACCAGGGCTCAGGTGAGCTGCCCTGGTGTGCAACTGTCCATGCGCGCTGCCACCTGTCACTGCTGGGAGACACAGGGGCTGTCTGCACAACCCGACTGGAGAGGCCAACTAAAAGCTCGTGCTGCGCCTCTTCCTTCTGCTGACTTTGGTCTATATCCTGTCACTCTAATAAACCATAATTGTGAATATAACGGCTTCTCTGAATTCTGTGAGTCCTAGCAAATTACTGAATCTAAGGGTAGGCCTGGGACCCCTGAACCACACTCCCAATATTTCCTGCATGGGTCTGAGGGTCTGTTTCTCTCATATGATCTGACCTTGGCTTTGCCCTAATGGGGCCAGCTCCTTGGCAGCCCCTTCAAGGGAACGTGCTTTCTTCAAGCCCAATTCAGAGGAGTAGGAAGGGTAAACGTTCTCCTCAATGCAATGGCCAGGCCACTGTGTCAGGACCACTTATCCTTAAAAATCCCTTCTCTCTCCTAGTCCATGCTGTCATTGTCACACTGGCGCTATCTGCCAACCTCCAACATGCTGTCCTGTCTTCAAGGACCACAGCAGGCTGCGTTTCCCGCTCCACCTAGCTCAGGGCCCTTAGCCCTGTATGCACGTTAGAACTACCTGGGAGTGTCCCAAAGCTCTGAGGCCCCGGCCCCGCTGTGACCAGTGAAAAACCTTGTGTGTATGGGGGGTGGGGGAAGAGGGGCCGGGGGGGGGTGGTCACAGGCACCAGCAGTTTGGGAACTCCCACAACGTGACAAGATTGCAAGGTACAGCCAAGGTTGAGAACCACCCAGCATCTCCTGCCGTCACCTGTTGGGTGTGGATTTACATGCGGGGGACTCAGAGCCCTCTGGCTCTGTGCCCGAGTGTTCTAGGCTGCTGCCCTCCCTGGCACCCTCCAACACAGCTGCACTTCAGGCCTCAGCGACCCGGCTTGCAGATCTCAACCCCACTCAGGAGAGTCCCGATTCAATTTGTTATTCCTGAGACTGATGTAGAAATGAGCCGCTCTGCTTCCTGACCACGAGTCGGTGCACATAAAACCCTGAAAATCTGGGGGAAATGTACCAGAATCCGGAAGAAACCTAGTTAGGGGACATGAAAGCAACATCGGTTTCATATCCACATAAGCATGCTGTTCATGTATTGGTATTATTTGTGAGAACACATATGTCTTTTAACATAAATAGTAAAAAATAAAACACAATGAAGGGGGGAAAAAGAAAACTTCTACACAGGTGGCAAAGGAATGCCCACTTACTCTGCAAACATACTGGCTTCGAGCCCCAGGCGAGAAAGTCTGTGAACGGACTATGGTGCTGCTCCGGGAGAAAGGCGCCCCGCGGGCCCTGCGACCTGGCCGCTCCTTCGGAAAACTCACTACTTCTGGAAAGAGGTCTTCTGTGTTGGTTTCCTTATCAACCTAGATGGGAATTCATTCGTTAGCATGAGTTTTTCTAGAACACGAGCAATCAACGGTGCACAAACAATCGTCTCCTTGCCGTCTCCACTTGGAGTTCTAACTGGCATTCACACTTAACACAGCCAAAACCGAATTTCTGATATTTGCCCTCAACACCTCCTCCTCTGAAAAGGGTCTCTTGCTTTCCATTTTTCATGCAAAAAATAAAAGTCTTTGGGTCACCTTGGACTCTGCTCTCTTTTGCACACCCTCTATCTGGTCCGAGATCAAATCCCTTTGGCTCTATAGTCAAGATTACGCATGTTTTGGCCACTTGTCACCAACCCTCCCTCCGGGTCTCCGTCACCTTGTGCCCTGTTAGTACAGCAGGTTTCTAACCCAGCTCCCTATTCCATGCCTCCCCTCCCGCTTCAACCTCCTCCCAACACAGCAACCAGGATCCTGGTACAACGGAAGTCAGGCCCAGCAATGCCTCTGCTCAATGCACACCCAAACGACCTGCAAATAGGTGTTCGTTCCCTCGGGAGAAAGGAAAGGGTGCCTAAGCTGGTCCAACTTAATCAGTAATCACGGGGACACAGTGAATTCCTCACAAAGGCCTCTGTGGGGCTGGTCACGTACACTCTCCAACAAAGATAAGTGATTACAGAAGTCAGTGTCTGCTCTTTCTATATCTGATAGAGGTTTCAAAATAATTGCTTCCAGACCTGTTCCTGCGACTCCCTGACTCCAGGTGCTCGAGGACTCAACCTTCTCTGTACATTCTCTCCACCTGATGTAAAACGGCTTCCTTGAATGTATGGAATGCACCAAAACCGCTGACACACAGCTGTATTTTCCTGTGCCCTCCTGCCTACATAAGCACCCCCAGCCCCCGCCTTCCTAAGTCAGACGCTGCCTCAAGGCTTCTTGGTACTCTGCTCTCAGGGATGTTCTCAGTGGGGCCCATGTAAAAAACTCTTTTCTTAAATCGACAAAGGTTCAAGTCTTCTTTTCATTAACAGAACAAATGCTAGCATATGAATGTTCACAGCAGCATTATTCAAACAGGCAAATGCTGGAAAGAGGGCACATGTCCACAGATGAACAAGTGGCTAAATGAAATGTGGGAGAATGCCCATGCAGGGGGATACTCCTCAGCTGTGAAAAGGAGGGAGGCCCTGAGAGATGCCACAACGTGGATTAGGCCGAGTGAAAGACGCCCGACACAAACGGTCACACACTGTGTGATACCATTTACACGAAACATCCGGAACTGACATATCCATAAAAACAGAACGCCGGTTGGTGGTTGCCAGGGGCTGGGGGTTGGGAATGGAGAGTGACTGCTAGTGGGCACAGAGTTTTATTTTGGAGTGATAGAAGTGTGTGGGAACCAGACAGAGCAGGTGGTTGCACAACACTTAGTGGACACGATGCCACTGAACTGTTCAGTGTGCAATGGGTCATTTCATCTTATGTGAATTTCATGTCCGTCAATTATTTTAGGGAAAAATCAACGAAAACCCTTAAGTCAGATCATGTCGCCCCTGGACTCAAAACCATCCACCAGTTTCCCAACTGTCAGAGAAAAAGCGAGAGTCCTGAGTGGGCCCTGTGTGATCTGGCCCCTTTCCTCTCTCTGTGCTGAGCTCCAATGACTCCTCGCCACCCCCACCCCCGCCCCCATGTCCCTCACGCCTGCTCCTGCAGCTCCCTCTACCTGAATGCCCTTCCCTAGCCCTGTGCAAGGTTCCCGGACCTCCTTCCTTATCGCCTCTGCTCAAAACCTGCCTTCCCGATGAGGCTTCCTTGCTTGTTTATTGTAAAAGACACACGAAATGTACCACCTTCACCATCTTTCAGTGTACAGTTCAGTAAAAATATTCACATTGTGCTGAAACAGATCTCTGGAACTTTTTCATCTTCCCAAACTGAAACTCTGTCCCCACTGACCACTAACCCTCCACCCCCTCCCCAGCCCATGGCACCCACCATTCCGCTTCCTGTCTTAATGAGTTTAACTACTCCAGGCACCTCATATAAGTGGAATCACACAGTATTTGTCCTTTTGTGACTGAATTATTTCACTTAGCACAACATCTTCAAGGCTCATCCATGTGTAGCATGTGACATGACTTCCTTCCTTCCTAAGGCTAATGTTTTATGGTACATATACACCACTTTTTCTTGGTCCACTCATCCATCGATGGACATGTGGATTGCTTCTACCTCTTGGCTACTGTGAACATAAGTATGCAAATATCTCTTGGAGACCTGCTTTCGATTCTTCTGGATGAATACCCAGTAGTGGAATAACTCGGTCATATGGTAGTTCTATTTTTTATTTTTTGAGGAACCACCATACTGTTTTCCATAGTGGCCACACCATTTTACAATCCTGATCTTTCCAGAATATAAATGTAACTTTATATTTCTAAATGCAAATCCTTTCTAAAATGGGAAATCTTTCTAAAAATGCAAACCCGCTTCCCTACCATCTCATCCTCCAGTGGCACCTTTGACGGTCTCAAACGCTGCCGTATTTTACTGATTTACCTGTCTGTTGCCTGCCTGCCCCCTAAGGGCAGGACTTTCCATTTGTTTTCTTTGCTGTTGCCTCTGCAACGCCTAGCACATACACACAGAAAGAGAGAATGCAAACGTGGTAAAGAACCAACTGTCGAGGCGTCTAGGTGAAGGCTACATGGGTATTCGTTGTATTCTTCTAGCAGCTTTTCTGTAGATTTGAAGTGTTTCAAAATGAAAAGGACGCCTCACTGTCCCTCACAAAGGGACAACAGGAACTGCAGCGTCTAAACCCATGGGGCCCCCTGAAGACGGGACTGGGTCCTCACCAGGTGGCAAATGAAAGGAATAAGCATCGACCCTTTTCGCTGTAGTCATTCTTTCTTTTTAATTGAAAGTTGGCAAACATTTCTACGGTCCCTGCCGGGCCCATTAAGTCATTTATAGATCTCAGCCAGTCACTGCTTTCCCCGGCTCTCCGTCTGTCAAATACCGCCTTCCCTAGCACCCCCTAACCCCACAGCACCGTGTGTGTGTCACACCACGCCCTCCAACAGCCACTGTCCCCGGGCTGTAGAGGTGAGCCACGTCATCCTCCTCCTGCAGAGGAGCCTGTCAGCTGCAGCTCCCTTGAGCCCATCTCCTCATCTCACCTGAGGACGTGGGGCCTGGTGTGCCGCAAAGCGTCGGGGGCTCCACACAATCTATGTCCACTTACCTTTGCAGGCGGGGGCTGAAGTTTCTCAGGGCTGTAAGGATCTGCCTGGCCAGCAAACGGGTGTCCATGGATGGAGTCGACCCCAACACAGCAGGGCTCGGGGTGCGGGGGGCTGGTCTGGGCACAGCTGCTGCAGCCACTGTCCACCGAGTCGGCCTGCCAGCTCCTAAAGGCGGACATTGCAAAAGCCCACAATGCTCATCCAAAGGGGCGAGTGCACTGCTGTGTTTAGAGCACAGAAGCAGAGATGCCTGCTATTTGCTTCCAATGATTAAAGACAGTTGCTTTTCTCATACAATAAAACGAATGTAGCATTTCTCGGGAAGACAATGCTACAGGCCTCTCACTAAGAGCGTCTGCCTTCATCACCCAATCGCACCCGCTGAAAATGCCAGGATCCTGAACCCCCTTCCCGAACCCCTCCCAACCTTCTGCCAGGTCCCCAGTACAATACCCTCCCCCTTGGCCATAGACTTCCCCACCCTAAAAGAAATTCCTCTCCCCAATACATTTAGGGAGAGCTCTAGGAAGAAGCAGGGAGCTGTGGAAATACGATGCTCTTTATGGAAAAACATAAAGCGATATGAAGATGCCTCCGGAAAGGATCAGACAGAAACCAGCTCACTCAAGGTGCTGGTCGTCTGAATTGTTCCTCTATGGAAGGCAGGGCTGTACCCAGCCAAGGGTTCACCAACAGGCTGCTTCAGGTCAAATGGAAAGGCACATCGCACGGTTCCATTTGGATGCAATGCCCAGACTAGGCAAATCCGTAGAGACAGCGGGGAGATTAGCGGCTGGCAGGGGCTGAGGATAGGAGGAATGGGGGTGGCTGCTAATGGGTATGGGGTTTCTTTTTGGCATGATAAAAACTGATTGTGGTGATGGTGGCACAACTCTGTGACTGTACTAAAAACCCCTGAATTGTCCACTTTAAATGGGTGAATTATATGGCAGGTAGATCATATGTCAATAAAGCTGTTAAAAAAAACCTTAAAGGGACCTTATTGTATTCAACCCTGGCAGAGTGGAGTCATTCAGTAGTCCTCCTCTTTAAGAGAAATCCCCAAACAGAAGAAGGTGAAAAGCCTACTTGGAGAGCAGGGGGACAGCGGTCAGGGTAGCGCCCTCGTCCAGATCGGCGTTCAGTTCCCCAGGAGAACCCTGACTTCTCTGAAGAGTCACCCAGCACTTTCTGAGACGTGTGAGTGAGAAAAGCAACTCGTACCCAAAGATGCAGCTCCCGCCAGAGAGCCAGGGCTGACTAACACAGTGGCTGCCTCGCCCCCCACGACATGTGCGCCATCTCTTTGCCAGTTCAAGGAGCCTTACCGCTCAGACACGGCCTCGGCCTGCTCTTCCTTGCGCTCCATATCCAGGATCTCCTCCTCCGTGTACTCCAGCTTCACCCGCTCCTCGGCCAGCTCTCTCTCCACTGCCTGCAGCTGGGCTGTGGTTCTAGCCAGCAGCACCGTCACAGCGTCCTGCAACAGGAAAGGGCCATTTCTGAGAAGCTGCTCAGGCTGACAGCTTTTGGAAGCAAAGCAGGGAGCAGGCACGGACCCACCCCAGAGTGCGGTCCCTTCCTCCAGGCTGGTGGCAGTGCTCAGCTGCTCTTCAGTGGGAAGACACGCACCCCAATGTCAATAGCAAGACAAGAACTTGGCCTTTCCGCGCATCTCTGAGGGCTCAAATTTAAAAACCACTGATGCACCACTCACGATCACGAACATGTCTACATCGAAAACACTATCATGACTGGCCACTCACATTCCATTTTTACTAGTTCCCTTGAAACTCTGCTTCTTCACAAATATGTTCTAAGACTAAGCCTACAAAGATGCTTCTTAGACATGACCTCGCCCAGTAAAAACCAGGAAAGCAAGAATGAGTGGCCCCGTAGGCCAGGTATACCCACCGACTTCCAGGCGGCAGCAGCGGCGGCGGCAGCAGCGGTGGTGGTGGCAGCGGCGGCAGCGGCGGCGGCGGCAGCGGCAGCAGCGGTGGTGGTCGCGGCGGTGGTGGTGGTGGCAGTGGCGGAGGTGGTGGCGGTGATGGCAGTGGCAGCAGTGGTGGCAGCAGCAACGGCAGCGGTGGTGTGCGCAGGCTCCCGGGCGCCGCTTTCCCCGGCCCGCTCCCTCTCCCTCGCCCTGGGTGGCTCAGGGCTGGTGAACACCTGGACCGAGTACCAGCGCAGCTGCATTTCACTCGGACCATCACATTCGGCCAAGTTAATTTGAGCTATGCCCTGCACAGGTGTTAAAAAAAAAAAACGGCAGAACAGGCACTGAGTGATGTTACTTTAACAACCAATGGGAATCTAAAACAGCAAGGTTGCCCCCTTCAATCTTCACCAGAAAGGACATAAAATGTTTCATTGCTATTGAAAGGGCTGCAGTAAAATGAACATGGTCACAGGGGACCCTAATGGGGGAGGCTCCTCCATTGCTTATTCAGCCCAATCAGAAAGTGCTAGAAGGGGAACAGGGGCAGAGAATGGACAACCTGGGTTGGCGGGTGGGGCTCAGGGTCTGCCACTTGATGAGCTGCTGATGTTCCCAGGAATTTTTGAAATCAGGCCTACCTGAACTCTGCAATCTTGGATATGCTGCTGAAGGGGCGGGACAAGGGGCAAAATTCCAGCCCTGGGAAGAAACCAGCCTGGCTTCCAAGTCCTGGCTGGCCAGTGGATGGCTGCAGTTCTACAGACAAACTGCTGACTCGCCTGGTTCCAGGGTTGCCAGATAAAATATAGGGCATCCTGGTAAATCTGGATTTCAAATAAACAATGGGCTTTGAAAAAGTATAAGTACGTCCCAAATATGGCATGGGACATACGCATACTAAAAGTATCCATAGATTATTTGAAATTCAAATTTAATGACCATCCACTTTCGTTTTTTTGCCAAATTTGTCAACCTTCCTTAGTTCCCTCCACTGAAAATGGAGATAATTTAGAAGCTATAGCATCGGAGTTTTGCAAGTATTACTTGATATATTTAAGGGACAAAACATGTAACAAGATAACTGGTTTTATCATCCCTTTCTATACCCTTGGTTACAGAGACCTAAACTTAACACAACAATTTCTAAGCAATCCACCATAGGAAAAAGGAGGGGGAGGGGAAGAGGGGGAGAGAGAGAGAGAGAGAGACAGAGAGAGAGAGAGAGAGAGAGAGAGAGAGAGGAAAGGAGGGAGGGAGACAGAGACAAAGAAAGCGAGAGAAAAGCAGAAAGATAAATAAGACAGAAAGACTAAGAAAGAAAGAGAATGACAAAAGGTAGAGGGATGGAGAAAGACAAAAAAAGAAAGGCAGAGGAGGGAGGAAGAGAGACAAAGAAAGGCTGATGGAAACATAAAGAAAGGAAGGACAGAGGCAGGGAAGGGGAGAAGAAAGGAAATGTGTGTGTGAGGAGGGAAGAAGGCGGGGGCGCTGTCATGCGTGCACCAGTCATACCAGCAGTTCCTCCTGCAGCTGCGGATTCACTGAACATACATATAATTGAAGGGACTTCAACGTCAGCATGCTTGAATGCACAGGGATTCTGAAAACGTCATTAAATACCAGCGGGGCCTGGAATTCCACAGCTTTGGAGCAGTAAGTGTCTGGTGTCCCAGAGTCCAGTGGTGGCAAATAGACTCGGATGTGTCTGGAAGCAGAGAGGGGAGGAAGAAGCAGACAGAGTACGGCTACTGACAGGTGGGCACGACGACACACACGAACATATATGCATGTGTGTTCCCCTCTGTGGATGCTCACAGGCCGAGCCACAAAGTCTGGAGAAAGCCCTTTTCTCAACGAAGAGTAAGCCCAAGGAACTTACGTGCCCCTGGAGATGGGGAAAAACCCACCCGCAAAGAGACCCACTTCAAAGGCATCGGTTAGGACTTGACCGGGGTCAAGCAGAGGTTCCGCTTTCCCGTCTCTCAGGGAAGACAGCTGCACTGATCTCCCCAAGGCCTCCTTGGCTCCCTCTTGAAGTTCTGCCTCACCTCTAAGGCTGGTTGTCCTGCCCTCTGCACCAGCACGGAGAGGCCCAAACTCTGGTGAATGAGGTAAGTCCATCATGGGGAGAGCAAGCTCCCAGAGGGGGCCCTCTGCCACTTCACCCCGGGCTGCTTCCCAGGCCTTTAGAAGACCAGCTTATAAAGACTCATGGGGGAAAGCGTGCCCTCGGGCTCGAAAGCACCATTACAGGTGTGCTCACCCACCTGGGTAACTAGGCCCTCTGTCGGGCACCCACCTCAGGCTGTAGCGCCTCCCAATTGGTGACAACTTATATTTCCTTCTCCCCTCAGACAAGGACCCCTGATCCATGGCAGGGGCCTCTTCAGGCACCTCATCAGATCACAGAGCCAGTGCCACTTTGTCACCACCCAGCCCCGTGACCGGGATGGACATTTTAAGCCCAAATGTGGCCAATGACGGGCATGTGGCACTTTCTCAGCATCGCTGCAGCACCTAAATAACTAGCCTGGCTCCATTAATCGTCTGCGTCAAATAATAAAGCAGACTTAAAAAACAAAAACTTACAGTCCTTTCTATTTCAGACAGACACTCCCTGGTTTTATTGTAAATTCGGGTTCCAAAACAGTCATTTCCCCACCCCAGACTGCCAAGCAGAGCAGGCCAGGGCAGAGCGGTGTGCGAGAGGCCCGGAGGCAGTCACCAGCAAGGGAGCTTACATTTTGCAGTCTTCCTTCACGACCAGCCCGGCAAAGTTCTTCAGTTGGAGCACATTCACAAGGAGACATTCGCTGGTACTGTCGTGCCTGCAAAGTTAAATGCAAGTTCACAGACTGCACGTTCCCCACGGTGGAAAAGTCCTTTCGGTTCAACTATAGCAGTGGCCCCTAACTGAGTGGGGTACATGTGCATGTCTGGAGACATTTTCTACAGTCATGACTGAGTGGGGGGAGAGGGTGCTACTGGCATCTAGTGGATGGAGACCAGAGACGCTGCCCAACATCCCACAGTGCACAGCACAGCCCTCAAAACAAAGAATGAGCCGGTCCCAAATGTCACTAGTGCCAACACTGAAAAACTCGACTGGAACGACAAGAGCGAGTAAAAGAGAAACAATGGGACGCACACACCCTGCCTTGCTAGCCTGACCACTGTTGGTTACCGCCTTTACTGAAACTTACTAGAAGCCAAGAAGCTGTGCGCTGCACACCAGCTGGTTACTCACTCTGGAGAGTAGAGCCAGCTCTGCACAGAAATGTGCGACACTTCCCCAAGAGGCCCACCCACTTTGGGTGCCCCTGCGTGACAGCCCGGAACCCCCCCTCCATGAGGTGACAGTTCCCAGCAGTGGCTCTGTGTTGCAGGGCAGTGACGGAGCTGCTCTTCGCCATCTCTCCTTGCAGCCACCTGTCCCATCACCTGAGACGGCTATAGTGGACTCCGGGTATCCGGGCCAGGAAGGAGACCCCAGATCAGGTGGGTCCCTCCATCCCTCCCAACCTGTGCGTGGAGGTCTGAGTCGCTGGGCGGGCCCCGAGGAGCCTTCTATACTCACCAAAATCCAACGTGGATCTGGGGCCCTTCCACAGCACAAGTGTCTCCATGTGCAGACTCATCAGCATCTTCATTCCTGAGCATAATAACCAGAAAGTCCCCGGGGTTACTCCATGGACAACTGGTGCCCGCAGGTCTTGCCACGCTCGCTCATGTTAGAGGGTTTCGCACTGAGAGGAGCTTTATTAAATTGCAACGTAAGTAAAGAACGTCTTGAAGTGACTGAATGGCCACAGAAGGTCCCTGAGTCCATGAGGCAGCTCACTGGGGACCTGCCTATAAGCCGTCCCGTTGTTGGGACAATAAATTTGCATACCTTTCAAAACCACATAGGATACTCAGGGCAAAGTTCAAAGATGAACTTTTAAACAGTTTGTAATAAGTGTGATGAAACAATGGCATCAAAGATACCAAATAAAAATAACACCCCAGTCCCAAAAGGTGCTCTGTCATTGCAAAGTGATTCCTCTAGCTAAGGGAGAGAGGGTGGGAGAAAGGGACCAAGTGCCTTTCTAATGAATGTCCTTTCTAGAAAAGCTGGTCTCTCTCCTACAAGTATTCTCCTTTTCCAGCTCTACTGGGCTTAAGCCTTAAATCAGCCAGGGCCAGAGAGAGAAGTCATCCTAGACCACGGAATGAGGGCCAGCCTCCAAACGCCACACATGAGCCCGAGGAATTTTCTTTGCAGGTTGCTGAGGCCCAACCGCCAAAGTAGAGAGAAGCCAGAAAAAGATCCTATCCCTGGGTCCACACCAAGTGTCAGTACACAGATGTGTCTGTGGGAAGGCTGCTTGGGGAGGAGGAGATAATAAGACCAGCTTCTAACCTTTTGGTTGGAGGTTCAAATACCCCGCTATCGCTCGCCAGCGAATAATCCGACAGGCACTTAGAGACGCGGCGCGCTCTCCTCTCCAGCCTCTTGGCGCTGTCTTCTCGAAGGGTCACTGCTACAAATGAGAGACACACTGAGCTCAGGAGGAGACAGCACCAGAGGCCAGGGACCTTGGTGCCAAGAAATAAACACTAGTTAGAGCACACAGCAGGTTACTAAGCGTTCCAGAGATATGCACATGTCATGATATGTACATGCATGCGCTTAAATACACTGCACTCGACTTGGTTTAATATTGAAAAATAGAACAAATAGACTTCTGGCTACTTCTTTAAAAGTTCCTTAAACTGTCATAAATCTCTTTTCACCTCCTAAATGAAATCACAGAATATAAGATGATGGTGGGAGCCCCTTCACATCGCACTTGGAGAGACTTCCATACGCAAAAGAACGGGAAAGAAACGTTACCCCAAATGCAGGCAGCAGCTGTGCTCTCCAAGTGGGGAAATAGGGGTCTTTTTCATTTCCTTCTTTATGCTGTTTGGTATTTTCCATATTTTATACAGTAAACATATACTAGTGTTTTATAATCAGAAGACAAAATTTTTTAAAACTATCCAAATAAACCCTAACAAAAGGTCATGAATTTACGAGACTCAGAGGACACAGCTGAGCCTAGACTCCGCCTTTGAAAACTTCTCCTTGTGCCATCTGTCTAGCTAATAGCAGTACCCTTCTCAGCAGGCCCAGGTTTGCTTCCAGAATCGCTTTCCAGGTGTTAAAAAGCTAACATGACTAGGCAGCTTATTTTTGTCTCATACCTATTTTAATGAAGAAGCCAAAGACGTTTGTTGTCTTTGTGCTTTTCTTCAGCCATCTAAGCTCCAGGAACTAAAAATCTAGACACCTGTGCATTCCCAAGTTCAGGGAAATGGCAATTCCACCGATGACCATCTCTCTTTCCAAGCAAATTATTATTCACATGCCAATTGTAGCCAAACACATTAAACAACACAAAATAGGGCTGTGGCCTTTGGTCTCGTGAGCTTGACTGCAAACAGCAGCTGACCTCCCTAAGGTCTGCATGCCAAGCCTGGGGGCTGCCAGGTCCCCCTCTGGTCAGGGTCAGAAGCCACTGGCACTCTGGGGTGGCTGGAGTCACCTCTCTCAAACTGTAAATCAGGACTCCCAAGTCCAGCTCTTCTCGTCACCCCCAGCTCTGAACTGCAGATGGAACCTCTCGGTTTGCTGCACGGATCCCCAGCAAATGAAACGGCTATTTGCCCCCCCAGCCCTGAGACTCTGCACGGCTCCTAGACATGGCCTTCCATTCCTTTAAGGAAATACTACCACGCAATGCTCCTCAGTACTTCCAGTTAGCCCGATGGTGCGGCTCTGACAGAGTTTCTCTCTCAGTGCAAGGAAGGCGGACGGAGAGAGAAGGGAAAGGAAGGGATTCATCCTTGGTGATCCCAGGCTCAGGCACCGCATCCACGGAGCAACTGGAAGCAGAGCTGATGAGCGGAAATACCGTCAGCAGGTGCCCTGGGTGAGAAAACCCCCAGCAGACCCCACGCTACACACCCTAGCCATATGCTCTCAGGCTTCAAGGCCACGAGATGGACCATGGACAGCAATGGCAACAAAGTCGGGATCGTTTTTAAAATCTCTGACCTTTTCATCAGTAAACACAGACAGACAGACAGTCAGACAGACACTGACACCTAAGGCCAACAACACTGCTTGGCAAAAAGGAGGAAAACACAATGAAAATCACACTGTACGCCAAGCTGCCAGCTGGCATCTAAAATAATAAAAGCCATCCAAAAAAATGTCTGGGGAATAAATATATAGAAGAATAAACACTTCAAGCTTTTAGAAAAGTTCTTACACAACTGTAGTAGGCATGATGACTATTAATGTTGAAATAATAATAATGGTAATTGTTGAGCTACATTAAAGTACAGCTAGCTATGAGATATGCCCTCCTTGGCCACACCCCAACCATCCTAAATACACTGGTTCATTGCACAAAGATGTGCCACAGCCTGACCAACAAGGTGAAGGAGAAGTCCAAGGTCACTTACAGTGAGTGTTTCTGTCGAGCCGCATGAGAAAAGATTTAAAAAAAAGCACAAAGTGAAAAAAGCTGCAGAATTTAAGCCACCAATTTTAAACAGAGTATGAATATAATAAAAACAATGAGTACATGAGCAAAGTTAAGATTTTCATAGATTTAGATTAGCAAATACCATTGGGAAATAAAAATTGCAAAGGATTTCAAAGTGATGACACATTTGACTTTCAAAATCCAGAAAAGATGAAACGATAGTAAAAATGTAAAAAATGTTCAAGATTACAGTCAATTGCCCAACTCCCCTGAACTACCTTCTGAGCCTTCAAGACTGATTTAAAACACAACGGAAGAAATTATCCCTAGGGCTTGCCTTGGAGGTTTGGAAAACTTTGAATTTTATCTTACTAAAATTTTATCTAACAAAAACTTGCCCGAGGTCAAACTTAGCCTGGACTGTTCCTAGCTGGACTGGAATGGGAAGTCAGAGGGTAAACTACGTGACCTTGGGCATCAAAAATGAAGGGCTGGGTAACATAATGGGTGCTAAGATCCTCGCCAACTTTATGAAGCTACGGTGACTCCAGGCTCAGGCATTCCCAAAAGCATCAAGGGAAGCAAGGAGTCACCCTGTGCCCATGTCTGAAACGGGTTACCCAGCCCTCTGCCAGCAGCCACCAGGACCCGTTCACGAGTCAATGATTTCTCGTTTGTAAGGACCCAAGTCAACTGACAGTGTCATACACGAATGTACCACCAGGCGGCAGTATCCGACAGTAGCATATGCAAATACCTCTCAGTCCAAGAAGTTGGAAGCATTATGCCGGTCACAAAGTGGGAAGGAAAAATTAAGAATTAAGGATCAGAAATTATGTCAGCTCTTCTCCTTCCCACCCTGTCTTTCCCCTGGCCTCAAAGGGCCCTTGGGCGTCGTGTGGATTTTCTGCATGAGACTGAGTCTTGTATCTCAACCTTTAAAGAGAAGTTGGCATGGGGGCGGGGGCACTGAGAAAGGAGGCTTAAGCAACAACAGATGTGCGATTCAGTCCTTATTTTGTATTTCCTTTCCTTATGAAAGGAGTAAACATGGAGCCCTGAACTTGTGATTATAAAGAAGAATAAAGCAAATGAATGTCACCTGTATATGTGAATTACAGAAACACTGTATCTGGGGATATGAAAGGTGTGTTTGCAAACACAGAAGGTAAGACACCAACATGACAGAGATGCCAAAAAGCCCCAGGGCTGCCTCTAACATGATGGATCTCTGGTTAAACATGCAAGTGTTCACAGAGA
The DNA here is from genome assembly GCF_001890085.2 of Hipposideros armiger. Lineage (NCBI taxonomy): Eukaryota > Metazoa > Chordata > Mammalia > Chiroptera > Hipposideridae > Hipposideros > Hipposideros armiger. The sequence goes on from NW_017731505.1 coordinate 2,702,406, forward strand.
CGATTATTTTGTATATATAATAACCGGCATGGTTACATAGAAAAACACTCATGGGTAACAGAATGGCGGTGAATGGAGGAGCCCATAAAGATCACCTCATTTAAGGGCAGGAAGCTAAGACTCCAATCACATCCAGGGATGCGTTCAAGGTCACCCAGCTAGTAAATCAACAGGGCAGGGAACAGAATCCGGGTCTCTAAGCTGTTAGTCCAAAGCCATTTCCACTCCACCACACTGATTTTTGTATTCACGTTTTATTTCTACCCTTTGCTGCTAAATTACTCAACAGTACGTGCCCAGGATTTCTCCCCCTCAGCACTACTGACCTTTTGGCTGGGTCGTTCTGTGGAGGGGGTGGGGGCTGTCCTGGGCACTGCAGGGTGCTCAGCAGCATCTGCGATCACCACCCACTAGATGCCAGTAGCACCTCCCTGCCAACCCACTCAGTTGTGACCATCAAAAACGTCTCTAGACATTGCCAAGTATCTCCCAGGGGGCAAAATGTCCCTGGTTGAGATCCACTATGCTGTACAAATTATCTAGTGCTCTCCTAAAGGAATGTCTAAAGCAGTTTTGCTGTGCAAATAAAATGAAATGGGCCGAACTTCAGGAATGAGAGGCCTTGTTCTTGACCCTTTTTCAAGCTTAAGCAAGTTCAAGTTGCTGGAGGTGGCCTCAAAAAAGCAGACGGGGTCAAGATGAGGAGGGCTGAAGCCAGGCCCTGCTTTGCGCACAAGCCATCAGCCGTTTGCTTTTCCACATGGGCTACAAGCTGACAGACCCTGGGACCAAAAAGAAGCTGAACCAGCACCGACTGGATGGATGAAGTTCCCATGGCTACATGTTTCTTGATTTGAAGACCAGAGAAATGGGGCCGTAGAAGTGACTGATGCTTACTGGCGTGTCTTTATGCCAATTACTTTCCCTTACTCTTTTGATAGAATTACGTCCTTGTAAACTACAAGGACAAAGGATGAAGAGCTAAGTCATGGGGACAAAGGAAGTGGAGGTTTCCATGGGGCTACCGCAGACATTGGTCCATGGGCTAGTCTGAGGCGGCACACACAGAGTATTCCACGTGCCCACGCCCTGGAGAGCGTCTTGAGGCCCGAGCGGCTCTCTGCCAGCCTCTGAATGTGGAAGGCTATGTCGTTCTCTCCCTCCTTTTCAACAATGAAGCACATCCTGAAAACAAGCCAAATACCTGGGAGACTCCTTTGCCAATTTCAGTGGCCTTTCTAGGACACAGACAGGAAGCACCCACATGACAAGCAGGCCAGTGCCCTTCCTCCTAGCAACAGCCCTAAATTCAAAGCTGGCGATGTAACTGAAGAGCCAGCTGGCTTCAGTGTGATGGCACACAATTTCTTCCCTGAATGGGAAGCCTTTCTTCCCAGGGCCTGGAACACCCCCAGGATTTGGCAATACTTACCTGTGCCCGTGGGAGCGGCAGCCACTTGGGGTCCTCGCTCGCGAGGTCCTTCCCTGTCCACGGGGAATGTGTGTGGCTGAAAGGATGCCGTGCCCGGCAAGTCTTCATCCCCCAGGGCAGAGGCCTGAGCCCGCAGTCTGTCTAGGGCACCCAGGCCTGGCACCTCCAAACTGTCCCCCAACGGGGCCAAGGGCGAGTCGCGAGAGGCCGGGAGGAAGGGTGTGTCCAAGGGCGAGCTCGGGGGAGACAGGGAGGACAGGGAGGAGCGGGAGGACAGAGACGCCAGGGACTGGGGCGTATCCAGGGAGCGCCTCTGCTTGTGGAAGCCCGCGGGGCCCGGAGGGTCTGAGAAGGGGGCCTCTCGCGCCAGGGAGTCAAAGGGAAGCAGATCAAAGCGCAGAAGCTGGCTGCACTCGACATCAGGTTTGTCATACTGTGGCAGGCCGTAGATGTCAGTGAAGCTGACGGAGCTCAAGGAACCCCGGCTGGAGGCGAGTGAGCCCCGGCTGGAGGCCAGAGACCCACGGCTGCTCCCCGAGGACACCGTCAGGGTGCTGGCAGACAAGCTGAAACGAGAGAGCCCTCACCCTTAGGGAAAAGCAAGCAGCCTGAAGATGGGCGCTGGGGCCCACTGTTAACTGTGAAGCTGAGCTGCTAGTCTGTTTCACGAGGGAACAGCATCCTGCCTCATTCTCCATTAACCGGAGCATGTCTTGAAACACCTGTAAGCTTCGTAAGGCACCGCCAGTAAGACTGTCTTCATTTTTTTTTAATGTTGGAAGAGAGCACTGGTTAACATCAAAGGGTCATGTCTGAGTTCAAGGTCTAGCTCCAATGTGGACTAGCTGAGTCCACATGGTCAAGTTATTTGCCCTTTCTGAGCCTCCCACTTTCTCCCTGGGGGCTGTGACAAGAAGAGGTCCTGCCTCCTGGCACTCTTAGGAGGGATAACTGAGAAAATCATACATAGAAAGCTCTCACCATTATGCCTCACAATACAGTAAGGACATGAAAACAGGAGCTATTACTGAGCATCCAAATCTTATTTTAAAAATCCATATCCTTAAAAAAAAACTAGAAATGTCCTTGTGCACATATGTAGATGGATATACACACTTCTGAAGCTGTGAATGACAAAATCCTTGCGTAAATTTGACTTCAGACTTGTCATTCTGCAGCCAAATTTGGTTCTCCTCATATTCCTTTATCATACATGAGCAGCTCCTCTTAAAAATATAATGTACCCACTTTTCCATTCTGTCTTTATACCCCTTCAGGTTCTAAATTCCAGTGGAGAAAGCCAAGCTAAAGGAAATTATGAAGTTCACGGACATGTCATTAGAATATGATAATTAGGTCTCGTTTTCTCGTTTAAAGTTACCTACCTTCTTAACTGGGACTGGAGATAGGATGTTAAACGGGTAGCTTCTTCCAGCTGCATAAGTAGACAATTTCTTTTTTCCTGAAGTAGAATTCTGTAGGTAAGAAAATAGTCCATTGGTGGATTTCAGAGATAGCAACTGTATTCTGCTAACAAGAAATTCAACTCTAAATTCCCCCAAACAGATTGAGGTTTGAATGGCTAAATTCTACAAGGCACACCTAGGTCATAAATGTCAAGAGGTGTTTTTGTCGTGCTTCAAAATGTACCACCAGCACCCTGAACAGTGCCTGATAGATACACTGGAGCTCAATGCATTGGGGGGGGGAAGGGGGAATGGAGGCGTAAACAGAAAGGTGGACAGTTGGATGGACAGATGGATGGGCAACTGGATGGACAGATGAGTGCACAGAAGGGAAGGCACACGCTCCTTCCACCTTCTCTCTGCTTAGCGAGGAAGCAGGCCAGGCAGCAGCTGCCCTAAGCAAAACCCTTCTCAGGCCACGTGCAAGTTCCCCAATGCAGCTTTTCGAGTTGGCTCCTCACTAGAAGCTGGAACTCCGGGAGCCAGCCCACCTTTCTGTGGCACCCTGCACAGACGTGGCCCGGGCTCGCTGGATCTCCTCCTCCAAGCGCCTCCTCTC
>NW_017731505.1:2709152-2711427 GCF_001890085.2 Hipposideros armiger
TACTCCCAAGATCCCTCCCTGCCCTCACAGCTTTTCCCTTTTAAATGTACAGGTCTCCAGAGAGCGACTTCTTGACATAAAAAGCAGACCATCTACAGGCGGTCTCCAGAGAGCGACTTCTTGACATAAAAAGCAGACCATCTATAGGCTGCTTTCTCTTGGCCTTAACAGGGAAGATGGGGCTACAACAGCCGGGATGTCTGCCTTTGTTTCGCATAGCCATGCATGCCCCACCCACAAAACCCAGATACACGGTCACTTAAGAAATGAAAAAAAATCTAAGCAACTGATCAAATTCCACTGGAATCCTAACACTACACTGATTCCTGACAACGGATGAACAGCAGGACCCATCCTGGCAACAAACTCTAAGACACAGAGAAACTGGATGGGCCGAATGTTTTGTTCCTATCTGGACTGCGAGTGTTTCTATGGAAACAGCTACAGTTTGTGCACAGTTCTGGAACAAGTGCTCTTAGGTTAAAAATAAGAAGTCATCTGCGTCATCGGGATTGCTTCAAGAAGACTTACTCTTCCAAATTGGCTTTGAAAAATTCTAAAATTGTTCACCAATAACGTGAAAATATTCCTATCATAATGTCTGCCTTGGGAATCCACAGTGATGGTCCTGACGGGAAAGAAGGAGCAGTTGTTTGGTGCATGTCACATGACCCAGAGGTGAGAACTCAAACTAATCATCATGGTTGTTGTGGTAGAGAATTCTCTCCAAATCACACCACCACTTGGAATTCGGAGTTCTACTTCCACAAACTTCCTTTAAATCCGAATACATATGAAACCCCTCATTGTCCAGAACACTGCATTTTGATGATTTCCCAATTCTAGAAAAAATCTCAAATCTAGATACACAAGGCAAGACTTCTCTGAAGTACATAAATCCATAAACTTCTCCCCGGTTTAGAAGTGGCAAAGCCCAGGAGGTTGTGCAGAGGGTAAGGAAGCTCAACTTTGAGGGGTGGAGTGATTTCAGATGACATTGAGCCCCTCTACATAACCCAGGATCATTTCCCCATCTCAAGATCCTTAACTTAATCCCATCCGCAAAGTGCCTTCTGCCATGGAAGGCAACACAGTCATGCTTCTGGGGATCAGGGTGTGGGTATCTTGGGGTGCCATTATTCTGCTGACTCCAGACACTATGTCAGGAGTTTGTCTGGCAGGTTTGATGTCCGGCATGCCTGAGGAACACCGAGGGGCCAACGTGGCTGGAACAGGGCAAGTGAGGTGGATGGGGAGGGGGCTAACGCCCCAAGTTAGCAGAACACCTGCTCCTGTGGGCCCTCATTGTCCACACACAGTAGGATTTGGGAGCAAGGCTAGAATAAGGCGTCTCAACTGCGCCATTCCTGCCACTCTGGGTCACCTAAATCTTTGCTGTGGGGCCATCCTGCACATTGTGGGTTGTTTAGCAGCATCCCTAGGGTCCACCCACTCGATAGCAGCAGTCAGGGGAGCCAAAAATGTCCCCTGGGGGTAAAAATGGCCCCCCCCCAATGGTTGAGACCCATTGTGAATAGAAAAATGATGGGATCTAACTTGTTTTGAAAGGATCACTTGTCTGAAAAAAAATTCAGACATGGAAATTTAAATAACCAAAAATCACACAAAATTAGGTTGGGCTGCACCACCAGTGCAAACTGCACCATTCTCATCAGGGGGAAAAGCACACAGCAACTGAGAGAACGTCTTTGCCCATTAGTCTAGTAAAATTTATGAAGAATGATGATATTTAATGATGCTAAGGAGATACAGAAGTCAGGGCTCTCAATCGCAGTTGGCAGTGTAAAGTGGATAAGTCACTTCGGAAGGTGATTTGGTGACACCTATCAAAACTTTCAATGTATGTGTCTTTAGACCCAGACATTTCATTGCTAGGTAACTGTCCAAGGAAACAGTCATTTCTGCAAAGCTGGGCCTGTTAACAGATATGCACTGTTTGTGAAAAGGAAAAACTGGAACCATCTGGATGTCCATCCATAGAGGGGTGCTTATAACCGTTATAGAAGCTCTGCATCATACACTATATTGAACTACACTGGGCTTAAGTGATTTAAATGTTTACATAAAAGACTGGAAGGTTTCACCCCTAACCATGAATGGTGGGAAGTAGGATTAGAGGGGGAGAAATGGGTGGATTCTATTGATTGTGCCTTTGACAAAAACAATGTATTTATGTATTATTTATGTAATAGAAATAAATAAAATACATATGTGTATATGCACATATTATATGTATATATATATATATATATAT
>NW_017731505.1:2711497-2714860 GCF_001890085.2 Hipposideros armiger
AAGCTGGAACTCCGGGAGCCAGCCCACCTTTCTGTGGCACCCTGCACAGACGTGGCCCGGGCTCGCTGGATCTCCTCCTCCAAGCGCCTCCTCTCCTCTTCCAGCCGGGCCACGTCTTCTGCCGGTCTTCTCTGCTGGATGATGAGCTGCAGCTCTTGAAGCAGGGCTTCCTTCTCCTTGATGAGCTGCAGCCGGTCCTTGTCGGCCTCAGCCATGCCCGGCCAGGACTCGTTATCAAGCTGGGCCAGCTGCTGCTGGATATTGGAGACTCTGCAAGAGACGGACCCAGAAAAATCCATGAACTTACCAGATCGTGTTCTCAGCACCATGACACTGATTCTACAAACTCACTCTGCTAAGTAAACAGTGAAATTACTGCACCAAGTGAAGTTTAAATGACAAAAATAAAGGATTTGGAAATGATGGGTAAAAAAACAGTGTGTAAGTCCTTTGCATAATCTCCCCTGGTCTATAAGATCAGGGTGACAGTAACCTTATCGTGCTTGTTTCAAAGAATTGACAAAAAGGGCAGTCCTCCACATTGTGCTCCCTGCAGGTACTGCCAATCAGCTGGCGCTGGTCCACGTGTTAGAGCCTGTGGGCCAGCCCTGCACCAAGTTGGGCTCCTCCCGAGACCAGTCAGCTTGGCTGGAGAACCGGATAAGGCTCCTTCTCCGAGGACCAAACCAATCAGAAACCCAGAGTCTACAAGTTACAGTTGAAATGTACGCATTTTACTCAAGTCCAATTCCCCAAGAAGGTAAAGAAAATAGTTGGACGTCAGTAGCTTTATTAGGCAAGTTCTTTTCTAACTTAAAACTAATTTCCTGAAAATGTGTTGGAAAATGGTGCCAACTCATGTCACTGAACAAACTAATGACAGAGGCAGCTGAACAGGGTTAGGAATCCAACTGGGCTGAAGCGTCCACCTACGTCTAATTAGTGTAATTAAAATTTATGGCACTCATATAACCGAAGCCCAAGGAAAATATACTCCAAGCAGACCCATAAATAAGTTAGTGCCAAATCATACATTATACCCCATGAAATTTATACTGTAGATCAAGACAAGTCAACAGGTAAGGAATAAATATAAAAGAGATGGACAATAAGCAAATCCATTGTGTCCTCATAATTTTTTATTTCAACTTATCTGATCCACAGGAAAGCCTATCTGAGCCTAGTTAAAGTGAGCAGGAAGACCTTGTAATGGGTACTAATTCTACATACGCTACAAGCAGGCCTATTCTAAAAAGCACTCCTTTTGAGTTTTCTAAGGTCTACCGGTGAGATCAAGATTCCATTTGAGTTGGCCAGCACCAGGTCAGCTGTCATTCTACAAGGATTCAAGTTGCTGAGGGAGGCAGAAGATCCAATCCTAGGGAATCCTACTCTTTCCTGGGAAATCTCAAGTAACACCCACTATCAGAAAACAGAATGCCGGGGAAAAAAAGGAATTATATGAGGGAGGAGAGAAGGCAAATTTCAAAAGGTTTGCATAAAAGAAATAGTAGCATGGCCAAGCTTAAATACTGTACTCTAACTTTCTACAGCTTGCAAGAAAAATACGCAGGGACATATGGCGAGGGACAACCTCTAGCAGAAACAAAATCTGGATAAAGCTGACTTCATGCAACCCATCTGGAAAACTTGTTTGGGCTGTGCTGAACACTAGGCAAGCATTTCTGGGCTTAAGAATAGTGCTTTTAAAAAAATAATAATAATCAAATTTCACAATGATGCAAATGACGGCATGATCATTTCAAAGCTATTTATGAATCTGGAAGCATACTGTTATATATTGCTAAGTGCAGTTTTTTTCCCTGTATCCACACTCCGGATGCAGACATTTGAGGCCTGCTCTCAGCCAAGTCGAGAAAGACACATGTGTCTGTCTGTCTGCACTAGAAGCCAAAAGCTCTAGAAGGATTCCTTCAAAATGATTTCTTGTACGTTTACCAAGGGAGAGACAAGACAGCCTTGCCTTTAAAACAACATGCCTTGTCTAGCGTGCTGCTGGCCTGGAAACAAGCCATCTGCAAGGAGTACCCTTAGTGTGTTAGGTTTTACTGGCGGAAACAGACTTTCCGCCTAAGGCTGAACACAGACGCACAGGGTTACAATGCCCCTTCTTCTACAGCCATGCCAAACAGCTGATCCCAGGGTTGGAACCCCACTCCTGCGAGTGCCATCATTCCAATTCTGGGTAATAGAAGAAAAAAATTTTCCAGAAAGGCTTTTTTCTGAAACATCATTTCAGTGAAATTAAATACGGAAAAGCAAAGTGAGGTCATGATTAAAGTTTACAAAAAAGAAACATTTCCAAGTTCATTTTTTAAGAGGACCGAGAACAACTGAAAATCGGTGTGGGTTTTTGTTTTTTCCTACAAGTCAACTGTGTTCTTTGTTGATTCTTGTTTTTGATAGGTAATACATTTTATGGCCTATATGTAATCTCTCACAAATGCCTTTAAAAGCTTTAAAATGTGTATCCCCATGCGCATGATAGTGAAGAAATGCAAGCAAATCCTCAGTCAAGCATTCGGGTTTCATACTTATTATGTGAGTCCCAAATTCTATTCCCTGAACAAGTCTAATGTAGACAGAAGTAAAACAGGAATCATTTTTCCCTTACTACTTTTGCCCAAACACCCTTTCTGTTACAACCCAGGCACCATCAAACCATGAATGGAAACCTGCATGTATGCTGCAGAAGCCACTCAGACCCTCACAATTCACATGGATATCTTAAATCTGATTTGCATTTTTCTAAGGAAAAAAAATGCACTTTTAATATGATACAGTTTTGAGTCATAGCATGTTTTAAATATCCAGAGTAATCCCCAGTTACTCGAATTTATACCTAACTCCTGCAGTCTACTATAAAATACTGCTGCTTTCTGGAATAGACGTGGCTCTCCAGACAAGCCACGGTCCCATGTGATGGTGACAAGATGTGACAGATCACAATGCCACATTCCAGGATGCAGTGTTAGCTTAGAGCCTCGTGCCTTCAGGTTTCAATTACAGCTACAGATTTGATCCTTCTTACGTTTTCTCTCCTGATTTTTCTTTTGTAAATAGCCATTTAAATGAAAAGCAAACGTTCAAGAAAATCTCAGCTGAGATCTGTCAGATGAACGATGAAATCACTCCAGCTGATTGAACTGAATATCAAAAAACCAATGTCCTTTCGGCTCAGCTCTATTCTACACTGGAAATTTGAGAAGTGTGAATCTAGAAATGTGGCATAAGAAGGGTCTACTAATACTCCCAAGATCCCTCCCTGCCCTCACAGCTTTTCCCTTTTAAATGTACAGGTCTCCAGAGAGCGACTTCTTGACATAAAAAGCAGACCATCTA
>NW_017731505.1:2717155-2789218 GCF_001890085.2 Hipposideros armiger
ACACACACACACACACACACACACACGCCCTGGCAGGCCCTGGGGGTATCCCCACTCCCAGGCAGAACCATGGGTCTCCTCACATATTTCTGTTAGCTGTGAAGGAGTTTATCTCCCAAATAGCTTAAAGACCATGTGTGAGCCCAGCACATAAACCACACAATTTCTTCAAAACACCTGGAACGAGGCAGGTGCTGAGTAGAAGTCCAGTCTTCCCATCTCCCAGCAGCTGCTCTGTGTGGACGAAGCCATCGGGGTCACCCACACAGATGAGCTGTCCTCCATAGCTACAGTGTGTTTCCCACCACGGCTCTGGCAATCTTGAAATACTAATGTCATTTAAAAGACACTGATGAAGTGCAGAGTCCTCCTCTGAAGAATTTTCTTACATACTCGACTTTTTGCCCAAATGAATTATCTCAATATTTAACAGATTACTCACTGTGTACCGATACCATCTCCAGAAAACAAAGAAAGCACTTGCTAGGTTTGGTAAATGTCACAGCAAAACACGTACCAATTATGCTCCTAAGTGTAGCAGCCATCCAGTTTCTGCGTTTTATACAACACAGCAAATTCCAGCACCCACATTGTGCAGTTCCAGTAGAAACATGTGAGAGCGAGCAGAGGAATACCCAGCAGGGACAAGGGCCCTGACAAACCCCAGCCAGCTCAGGAGAAGGAATGCGCTAGATGGAGAATCTGAGCCTGGAGATAAGCAGCGTGGCTGAATGGACTTGGCCACGGGCCATGTGGAACTGTAAAGCCCACCACGAATGAATACATCGGGAAAAGCCAGCAAGCACTGGGTAGAAATGCCTGGGTAAACAAAGGCCTGTGTCAGTTCCAGCGGGCCCTCCAGGAGGGAGTCAGATGATGTGCTTTTGTTGCTATTTTTACATTTGCTTAAAAGGCAAGCAAGTGGATTTCCAGACATCCATGAATGACACAGTGTATGAGCAGGCCCAACTACTGAGCTTCCAGAAAGGATCTCCTCACCCCACTTGGCATTCCACTCCTTCTCCCCCACCCACCCCCCGAGATAATAGTCCCTATGTAAGTAATGAACCCTTAAGAAGGTATGCTTCCTAGCTTTCCGAAGCATGTCTTTGGAAATGGTTTGGTTTTAAGACCCTTTCCAGAGGCAAAAAAGAGAGAAAGTCTCTAAAAAGAGGACGTGAAAGCTAAGGCAGGGGCAGAATATTAAAAAAAACGGGCTCTGCACACATGATGAGAAACGTGACAAGTTCAAAATACCACATGCCTGTGAGGACTCCACATGCCTCTCGGTTTTGCCCATGGCCTATGGTTAAAACCGGGTGGAAGGGGTGGAGAGAGGGAAAGACAAACTGGAAAATGCACAAACAAGGTCAAGTCTCGATTTTCCGAAGGCAGATAATTGACATACAACACAAGTTAAGAGAAATGACTGCCCTTTAATTCTCTCCGTCAAAATGAACTAGATTAGGTACCGCTATCACCTGGTGACCTGATCCTTATTAAACTGTCTTTTAAACCAAGATACACAGCTTTGTCCATTAACCTATGGAGTTAGAAGCCACATACATAAAAGATAAAAGTTTTGCTTAAGCTGTTCTGAGGGACTGATGCTCAGACGAAAGGGAGGGACGGAGTGGAGATGAAAGGAGGCAGGAGAAACAGGAAGGAGGAGAGAGGGAGGTAGGATGGAGATCCCAACTACCTGAGAGAATAAGGAAAGCTGAAAAAGTCTCTATTGTTATTAAATCATGTCTTTATAACTATCTGCAATATTGAGAATGCCAGCATTTTAAATGCATGTGAAATGTTATCAATGTAGTAAGAAGCTACACATAAGTGAAGATCCTTCACTTTGTATTCTATCAGAAACTGCTCTCCAGTAAGAAACGGACAATCACACCTCAGAACTTCGAAAAACCTCTTTCCACAGGAGAAAGGAAATAAGCAGAAGGCGAGATTTGAAAAGAGAGCTTCTTACCTCTTCCTGGCTTCCTCGTACTGCCAATTAAGTCTGACTCGGTCTACAAGTCTTGTTTTATCGTCAAAGACAAACTTTCGAAAACAGGAGGAAAAAAAGAAGGAAAACATGTTAAAAACATACTTTCAAAATAGAAAACTCATTTAAGCTTCCAGCAACAATGAAGAATATTTTCATTTGTCTTTCAACTTCCATTTTTCAAAGGTCTGGAAGGAAACACACCAAATAACACTCAGTGGCCACCTCTGATCAGTGGGGTTGGGAGTGGGGCTGGGAAGACTTTTGCTTTCCCAGCACTGGTGAATTTATTTTTTATCAGTGGAAGTGTATTCATTTATGTGTAATTCCAAACAACAACGAATTAAGCTTTAAAAGAAATGGGGAATTACTTAGTGAAAGTTGATACAAAGGCAAAAAAAATTCATCCCATTTTGTGCAGCATATTGTCTCCTTCCTCAATAGATACAAAATAATGATGCTCTAGGAAGTCACAAAATCTGAAGACAATGGACTAGCTGTGTGAGTTATGGGCTACAGGACTCCTTCGAATGTGACATGGCCTTAACCGGTTAAAGAACGGAAGGAAAAGGAAGGAGAGCCCGGGGTGGGGGTGCATCACGTCTTAGGAGTTAGAACTGAAATACGATGCTGCGCTGTGATCACTACTTGTACTTAAATATTTTCATATCAATTACACTGAAGTCAACAAATTCCTAAACAAAAGAAAAAAAGGACCTATATGGGAGGTAAGTCTAGCTCACCTTGGTTACTTCTTCCTTCATTCCTGGAAATATATGACTCTAGTTTCAATAAATTGGCTCCATGTGTAGACCTGACCTTACTAGACATATAGGGGGGGGGGGGGAGCCAAAAAATGTATGCACGCGACTTGTATTCATCTTTTCTTATCGGTATACATAGAGTATTACCATTTTAATACAGCTTTCCTTTCTTAAAATGTGCATACATTTTTTTGGCACTTTCTGTATTATGGCCATTAAGCCTTTATTTTTAAAAATAATCTCATGTCAACAAATATTTTAAAATATTCTACTTGAAAGATTAGTGATGAATTTATCGATACGCATCATATAAATGGACCTGAGGTTCAAACCCGCTTTGTTCAAGGGTCAACTGTATTTTTCTATAACAACATGATGTAGTAGAAAGCACAGGGGTTTAGGGATTAGAGATGTTGATTCAAAGTCAGACCTGCCTCTGCCTGACTACCCGACCTTAGGTAACCTGCAGCTCCATCCCCTCATGGGTCACAAAGGGATGGAAACCACTTAAATCGAGATAATAGCCATGAAGCTGCCAAACCAGGCCAGCCCCAGTAAACTCATAAACAGTGATAGTTCACTGCTGCAGTTATTACAACAGCATCACCAGCCACTCTCACCCTGACATTTTTGGAAAGTCTTACCTAAGTCATTTGAGAACCTTGGACCGAACCTGTTTCTCTCAAACCAGCAACAGTCTGTAAATTCTAATTCTAACCTTATGCTAAGCAGCAATGAATGATACACAGAATTCAACGAGTCTTCTACTTCTTTCCTTCCCTCCTGCCAAAACCTTTAGGCAAAAATGCTGGACATTTTTGACTTAAGAGATTCTTCTGTGTGTTATATAGATGGTGACCATATTCATTAAACCAAAGATGCCTGGTCAAAAATGTCTGATCGTACTTTTGAGAACGAGGGGAAAGCTGAAAATAGGGCTGTTCCAGGACATACAAATAAGAAGTCATTATTTACTAATAGTATACGCCCCTCAAAGAGGCACTATTTGCCAAAATTTCAAAATATTAGCTAATTATTTAAAACCCAGAGTTTTTGTCAGTGGTTTTTCCCTTTTTTCTTTTTATTTATTTTATTTTGGGGAGGACATTCTGCATTCCATTGCTATTTCATCTTACTAAATAACCCCAAAGAAAAAGGAGCCATCCAAAACTGTTTTTATCCATGTGTAACAAGTAAATGATCAACTTCACTCAATGACATTACAGTAGTAATGTGTGTAAGTATTCACTATCCTGCTTCAAATGATTGCCAACTTTATTTTTGTAGCTAACTCAAGGTTTCACTAATCTTCAAAAGGGGCATTATGAAATTCTTCCAAGTCCCAAACAAAATTAATTTTAATTCAATTGAATTTCCCGACAGTCTTTTAAAAGAACAAGAAATAGCACCAAAGTATAACCCCAAGGTGACACAGCCACAACGCCTTTGAAATCACTGATCTAAGCCAGAGGTCAGCAAACTGAGGCCTGATGGCCAAATCCAACCCACCATCTGTTTTTGCAAATAAAGTTTAATTGGGACACAGCCCCGCCCATTAGTTCATGCATCACCTATGGCTGCTTTCACGTTAAAATAACATAGCTGAGCATTTGTGGCAGAGGCTGCATGGCCTGCAAGTCCTCAAATATTTACTATCTGGACCTTTACAGAAAAAATGAGTTGGTCCATGCTCTAAAAAGTCATACGTCTGTCAAAAAACATCTAAACGCAACTCTCACAAGGATTCAGCCATTTTCAAGAACCCAAATCACTAGGTTAGAGGCAAGAAGCAATTCAATCGCATCCCAAGCCATTGCACCTTCACTGCTGGATGTGAGAAACTGCATTTCTTCTTCAAACGTAATGGCACAAAAGCCAAAGCTTTTCGGAAGAGAGAGTGGAAGATGAAAGCAAATGAGTGATGGCAACACGAAAGCAGCCCTTTTCTCTCGGCTCACGTGGACCCTCCCCCTGGTGAGCGTACCTCTCCGATGATGTCGGTTTGAGACCCAGCGTCGCAGAACTGCTGAGGTAAAGAATCACCACTGCCTGGGTGGTGAGGGAACTCTTGCAGATGGTCGGTGAGAGAGAAGCTGTTCTTGAAGCCGTCAGTGAGCTTGGCCAGGCTCTGGAATAGAATGAACAAGCTGTTTGAACAGAGACAGTAATGCCTCTCTCCCTCTAAAAGTGGTCATGTCACTCCGGTCCCAGGTTGGCATTCGCATCCCAAACGTTCTATCAATACATGAGTCCAACAGAGATGGATGCTACCTAGGGATCTTGATATACCACACAGAAGCTGAAAACAGCTCCCAGACAATGCTGACGTATCTTTATAACCTGATTTTTCAATGATAATTCCACATGGACAACAGTCATCTCACATGGACGTCAGTTTGCTAAAAATTAGAGTTAGTATGTTTCTGGCACACAGAACCCCTTTGGGTGAAAGGTAAAGACAGATCAGATTTTCCACAATTTTGAAAATGCTTTCTAAAGACCGCTTCAGCAGACACCAGAATGCCCAGGCGCAGCGCGCCTCACGTAAAGGCCAGGAATGGGCCAGTGTTGGCAAGCTTGTGTGAGAAAGACAAAGCCACTTAGCTGATTTCACTAGAAGAGGACACGGCCCATGCCTCTCCCTGGAGCTTCTCAAAGAAGATGTCGGGATCTGAAGCTTCTTCAAGAAATTCTATCTCCAGCCACCATAGTGGGGAACCCAATTGAGGCAACTAGGTGGCTTGGCCCAGCTATGCAAATTAGGGAAGGCCAGGATGGGGCGGTAGCTCCAGCTCCTGGGGCAAGGCCTCCAGGCCTCCGGAGTGAAGCATTGCCTGGCTCAGGCCTGCGATGACGTCCACAGAGCACCTCTGCAATGCCACATGCAGACGTCTCAGTGAATGGCAGCTGTTCCTGCTAGCAGTGCTCAGAGAAAAATCTAACTACTGACCTTTTACCTTTCATGGCCTGGAGAGAGCATCTAAAAGGACAGATTTCTGGGTCCCACCTGCAGAGATTCCAATCCAGTAGGTCTGGGGAAGGGCCCAATCATCTGCAATGTAACGAGCACCATAGGGATACTCCGCAATCCTCTCCCGTCCTTGACCTTAGGAAGCAATGCCCTGCAAGGCAGCTCTGTGTGTACATGCTTCATCTGCCCTGTGAGTCTCAGCTGGCTTCCCATGTCCTTCTCTGTCTTACATTCTGCAGAATCAGACAAATGCCTACCAGGCGCTAGGGCTCACTCAGTATGTTAGCAAAAAATAAAAGTCATGACAGGAACAACTGACTGCATTTCAGTGCTGAGCAAAAAGATAAGCATGCATCCATTTGCAAAAAGTCAGCTTTTTCTAAAAACGGCAGAAACTACAGGAGTTGAAGGGGTGAAAACATAAAGCAATAAAAAGCTACGATGATCCCGCCACATAGCTAAGTCTATCCACATGGTAGAATACGACACAGCCATGTGAAGGAATGAAGAAGGTTTGTATACAGATGTGGAAGAAGTTACGGGCTCTGATCCAGTCTGATCTGGTCCGATTGTCATGTGGGGAAGCTGGTGCAGAGCAGCAGGTACAGTCCTAGGACTCTGTGAGGGCAGCTGAGCATGCTCAGTCATGTGTCTGCACCAATACTGGAAAGGTACACAAGAAGCTAATCAAAGTAGTTCTGGGCGGTGAGAGAATGGGGAGATAGCAAGGCTTCTTATCATAGACTTTTCCAATTACTTTGACTACTGAACAGTATGACTGCATCACCCATTGCTGGGGCTTGAATTGTGTCCTCAAAAATGATGCGTTCAAGCCCTAACCCCCAGCCCGTGAATTTGAGCTTATTTGCAAATAGGGTCTTTGCAGATGGACTCAAGTTAAGACGAGGTCGGGCTGGAGTAGACTGGGTTCTAATCCAATGACTGGTATCCTTAGAAGAGAAAATGTAGACACAGAGACACACAGGGAGAACACCATGTGACAACCAAGGCAGAGACTGGAGTGATGCCGCTACCAGCCAAGGAATGCCAAGGATTGCCAGCCACCACCAGAAGCCAGAAGAGGTAGGAAGGATCCTCCCATAGGCCCTGCCCACACCTGATTTCAGACCCCTGCCCTCTAGACTCTGAGAGAACGATTCTGCTGTTCGAAGCCATCTGGTTCGTGGTGCTTTGTTATGGCAGCCCTAGGAAACTTAACAGGCATGTTTTACAATATTTACATATATAAATATACACACACACGAAAGGTATAATATATACACATATATAACATATATACATGTATATCTTTAAAAATATACGTGAATTGTGTATAGAATAACTGTAGAATATATAGTAAATATATGTATTTTTTTATTTTAAATAAAAGAGGAGAGACGAGCAGGCTCACGGATGGACATGGACCTGAACAGCACCGGCCCTTACTTGCATCAGGTCCCGCCTCTCCTTCTCGCCTGTACAAATGGCTTTCTTGATGGTCCGGAGCTCGTTCATTATAGCCTGTGCCTCGTCCAGTTTGTAGTTGGTATGAGCATTTGACATCTTACGATCAATCCTGGTCAGAAAAGAAAAATGAGAGTCAGTCCAAGCGAGATTATAAAATTCCATTTAAACATAACAAAAAACTCAAAAGCTTCATAGAAAGGTGGGAAACAGTTAAAAGCAACGTTTTGGCAAAGGAAGTAAGGGCCCCATAGAAGCCTCCGTGTTGTTGCAAACACAGGAGATGAGGCTCGGCTGCTGGATGATTGTCTTTGCTCCAGGACCATCCAATGCCGGTGAGGACCTTGGAGTCAGAAGTCCATGTCCTCACCAGCTTGAGTAAGTGCCTGGGACTTTATAAACTCCCCTCTCTGAGAGGAGGACCATGTCTTATTCATTTATCCCCAACACTGCATTAGTGGTCAAAAATGTCCACTAAATGAACATACGAATGCGTTCTGTGAACAAGGAGAACAAGGGAAATAGCAAAAAGTCGTGAACTTTCAATAATGGTGCCTCATGCGGAGTTGGAAACTCTTATGCAGCGGTTCTCAACCTTTCACAGGGGTCACCTAAGACCACTGGAAAACACCTATTTTCGATGGTCTTAGGAACCGAGACACCGCTCCTCTATCTGTCTCCAGGCCCACATGCAGATACGCCCACATACGAGTACCCTGCGGCCCCTGTGAAAGGGTCGTTCGACCCCCAAAGGGGGCGTGACCCACAGGTTGAGAACCGCTGCTCTTATGGCTCCTCTATGTATCTCTTTCTTTAATCTCACTCTGGTTCGAATCGATCACTCTCTTGCTACTACTACTCATCTCCTGAAATTCTTTCCTTCGGTCCAAACATCGCTTCACCTTTCCTTCCTCCCTTCCTCCCTCCCCCCTTCCTTCCCCCCTCCTCCTTCCAGCCCGCCCGCCCTGTACATGTGCACAAGGCCTGCTTCTGGTGAGGAGAAGCAGAGCGCTGACTAAGACCAGGCGTGCCTCCGGCCTTCACAGAGCAGGCAGTGTCCTGTAGCGTGTCCTTTATCACGTCTTCCACACCTCAATCTTGAGTCTTTATCTAGAAGCCCTCAGGGCTAACGAACCTGACATACTTTGCTCCAGGAATGGAATGGACTCCTCCTGTGGAACGCCATTAACTTGCGTTTCATCTTCCAGCTCCACTAACAGCCTTCGGTTCTGAAGTGTTGCCCCCATGTTAACTGAAAATCTGGCTGTATCCTTAACGGCCAGCCCGAACTCCCTTATTTTCCACTCACAAAAGCATCCTGGCACGCTGGTGAATACAAGTGACACTCCAGCTCTATCATGGCACCCTGGACAAGTCTCTTCACCTCTTTAAACCTCAGTTTCCTGATGTCTCACATGGGGATACTCAAAATGTTTCTCCCACTTAAGAGAGAACGTAAGGAAAGGTCTTACCTGGCATAGGCCTGGCATGTAATGTTTGTGGTATATTATTATTATCAGGATGATGCTGAATCTACTTACTCATGGGAGAAAAAGTAAATAATTCATCAACTCCAGTATTTTATTATCATTAACAAATTCCTGGCCACATATGTCACAACTCACGGCAGAACTCAGCACCGGAGCTGATCCGAGCTGTCGGGCGCCCTTGGAATGAGAGGACAAACAGAACAAGCAGGAAACCATCCCCTCCCTTTGGAATAGGACTCCAGGGCTCGGGGCAGTGCTGTGACTGCCACCAGCTACAAATTAAATATGTATGAAAACTGGTCCCAAGTCCTCTTCCATGGAAAGTGGATGTAGGCGCACCATGGGACCCCACACATTAGATGGTGACACCCCTAAATCCCAACATGGCCCGGCACTATGTTTTTCCATTTTAGCTATTCTATGCAGAACCGAGAGTCTCCAACGCAAAGCAGAAATAAAAGGCCACCCACCTGCCAAGGAAGGGGCCTGACTTTTCTTGCCCAGAAAATCGAGACTCATTTACAAATAATGTCTTCTTGAATTCATCTTCTGATAAAAGGCTTTCCAGTACATCTCATTTAACGTCCCAAGCCACAACCCAAGTAAGCTGACGAAGTCTATAGAAAAGGGTCACATCGTTTCCAGACAGAAAACCTGAGGCCAGAAAGTCTGATTTTTCTGTAACAGTCAAAGACCAGTGCCTCTGCTAACCAAATCTACTGACTCCGCCAGAATGAAACTCTACTGCGTTAAACAAAATTGTTTCAATTGCTTAAAATCCAATGCTCGTCAAATAGCCACAAACGTATAGGCATATCCCCACTGTTCAGGCTGCACTGAAGGACGCTAACCATGGCAGCCCCTGCTTTGTACCTAATTGCTGTGATTGATCTCCTTATGGCTTTTGGCAGCTATAAAGCCTAAGTGTGGCCACCAGGATACCCTAGATGGAGCCAGCATTCTCTCAAGGCACCAGGTTCTATGCTGGGAACGGCTGCCGCACAGAGGAAAACAGGCTCCAATTCCCATCAGGGAGAGAGATCAGCAGCCATAATTCATCCTATAGGCGGACACTGCAGAGTGCCTAGGAGAAGTTCAACTTCAAGGCCACAGACGTGGGCTGTGGCCATAACTCTACACAAGTGCCCCTGAGACCCTGAAGAAGAATGAACACTGGCCTAGAGCAGCTGTTTTCACTCTGTTCCGAGGGAGTCCCAGCGTCGTGAGCAGGAGTAGCTAAAGGAAGAGCCTGTGTAGGGCTCAGGGACCCTCAACCCTGCTTCAGCAAGCACGGGGGTGTTTGCTCTGCCTCAGCTACTCTGGTTCCATAAAAAATGTTTGCGGAGAAGGAAAGGGGAAAAGATTCCACTGTTAAAAAAATGTGAAAACTATTAGAAAATATGATCTCAAAGTTCTAGGAATCTCTGAAATACTATTATTTAAAAATAGTTATATGAGTACATTATGGCAGAACATTTTATTATATAAAAAAAGAATACTATATATGATATAAGTATAATCTTATATAAACATATTTTTACATAGTATATATTATTTGATTACATTATGCAAATGGCATATTAAAGTAGTTCAATGTATCAAGCACCTACTAGGTGACAGTCTCACTGCGTGCTTTACATTTGTCACCTCATTTAATCCCCTCAACAGCTTTATGAGATAAGCATAACCTCAGATTTTATAATGAAAACATTGAGGCTCAGAGAGATTAACTAAGCGGCCCAAGATGACACGGTAAGATCTGGCAGAGCCGGGATTCAAACCCACATCTCCCAATTCTCAAGTCTGCACTGGCTCAATGGTGCAGAGATGCCCCTTGATACCACAGGTGTACCTCAGCTCAAAGCAGCCAAGGTAGGGTCTACAGGCTGTTATACAGGCAAGCAATGCTTCACAGAATTCCAACCCCTTCCATTTTTCAAATATGACAGATTTTCATCTCACAAAAACTTCAAAGGACAGGAAACCTCTTCCTTCAAGTCTGTAAAATTCATTCGGGAGTTTTCTCCCTCTTTTCAAATTCCCTCTAGAACTTTGGTCAAATTCAGAGGATGTGCTCAATGATGTGGTATTTTGTAAAATATCCATATATTCCATTTCATAAGGAAAATCATAACATCTGAGACTGCCAAAGCACTGTGTTTTTCTTTTAAAAATTTTAAATAACAGCCCCAAGACAGTGGTTATACATCTTAAATAAAATGATAGAAAATTGATAACTGCTCAACAAAAGGTGGCACTAACAAAGACATAAGTCCTTATGCAGTGTGCTATATGATCTGGATGTTTATGCCCGCGTCACCCCTCCCCCTACCCCCCCAATTCACATGCTGAAATCCTAATGCCAGTGTGATGGTATCAGGAGGTGGGGTCTTTAGGAGGGGATCAGGTCATGAGGCAGAAGTCCTCAGGAATGGGATCAGTGCCCTTATAAGAGACCCCCAGAGAGGCCCTCGCCCCTTCCACCAAGTGAGGACACAGTGAGAAGGTGGTCATTTATAAGTCGGGAAGCCGGCTCTCACCAGACATAGAATCTGACCATGAGGGCACCCTGCTCTCAGACTTCCAGCCTCCAGAGCTGTGAGCAATAAACATCTGTTGTTTATAAGCGCCCCAGTCTGTGGTATTTTGCTATAGCAGCCCGAATGAACTAAGACACAGTATTTGAAAATCTAGTACAGAGCACCCACACTCTTTACTTTTCACCCCTCAACATTTTGCAGCTGCTTTGGGGAGGTTAAGTGACTTTCCCAAGGTCACACAGCCAGTGAGAGGCACAGTGAGGTTTATATTGAGGCCCCTCACACCAGCGCTCATCCCCTTCATCATTGGGTTAACAATACACTGAAAGTCAGGCCTCCAAACTCCCTCTGTGTCAAACCTGAAGGCCACCCACACAGCCAGTCAAATGTTGTCCCAAAGTAAACTGGGGCTCTTTCTGGTCTGCATATGAAAGAAATGGTTCGCGAGAAAAGGAGAAGGCACAACTTCAAATGATGGCCGAGTACCGTTGAGAAGGCATTTTTGAGATGTTTATCATCAACCTCTCCTCCCGCTGCCCTAAAGTTTCCATATTTGTTGTTCCATTTAAGATGTCAAGAGAATTGCACTGGCAAAAGTAAAACCAAACGACTTCTTAAACCCACATCTTGAAGAAAAGGGCTGCCAGGCCTCTAAAGATATTCCATGTTAATACCACACATTACAACCCAAAAGAATGAGAAGTTTTGTTACAACTCTACCTTTTACATCACCAGCTCTGGCAGGGGGCCTTGAATGAACCTCAGAAAGCTTCCGGCAGTTTTCTATCAACAGCAGGTCCTGTGTGGAATGCCAGACCTGTCCCACAACCAGGAACAATGCTCTTTTTGTTTCCGCCCCCATTTCTGTATGTTTTACTGTTATCTGAGTAGTGCTGGGGTTTTCGCACGGGCTGTACCTTATGTGCTATGTTAATGGGATATTGTTGGTCTAAGCCTGTTCCAACTGTGAACAATCTTATTCTCTTCTAAAACCACTAAATCCCCTTGGACAGAAAACGCTAATTCCAATATCTAATACTGCCTCATTCTGGTATCGAATGCTCAGAAGAGAGGCAGTGAGTCTTATTGGAGGAGAGGCGTGGGTTTAACTTCACTCATATCACCCCAATAGGGAAGAAGTTCATCAAGCAATTAAAAGGCTTGAAGCGAAGAGGCCAGTGGGCTAAGAATGTACCTCCTGGAAACTGGTTATTGGAACATTTCCTGAGCACCCCTTTCTGTGATTTGAATAGCAGCATAAAGAATGGGATTTCTTAACACTCACTATAACACGGTACGTGGAAGAGAAGGAAATGCTAGAGGGCAGTTAAGAAGAAGGTGACTGGCCGATTCACAGAGACCTCCCCAAGATGCTCGCAGCCCAGGCCCGCACTCTGGGGGCCCCCGGTGTCCGAGAAGGAAGTGAAGTGCGGGACGGCTTCCAGTGGCAGGGGGCAGCGACGTCAGCCCCTCCACACAGCACCCGGGCCCAGTCCATTCATTCCGCGGAGCCCTGCCCTATGCCTGGAACTATCTGGGCTGTGAGGATGGGGCAGGGAACAAAACAGAGTCCTTATCCTTGCGCAGCATGATGCTACTCAAGGAGACAAACAACACAAATGAAATCATTATGTCAGGCAGCGATCGGTGTTTTAAGGAAAACGAAGCTGGGTTTGGGAATACAATGTGACAGAGAGGGCCCCTTTTTAGATACAGTGGTTACGCAAGGATCTTGTCGCGATGTCACTTGTCCAGAGAACTCCAGAAAGGAGGGAACAGGCATGCGAGACTGTGGGGAAGGGTGTTCCCGGCACAGGGGGCTGCAGCTCCAGTGCGGGGACCAGCAGGGCGGCCGGGGGTAAACGGGGTCAGGACAGGGGGCCACCGCATCTAGAGTCTGGGCTGTATTCTAAGTGAGAGAGAAAGCCAGAGGGAGCCACCAGCACAGGAGACATTTTAAAAGACTCCCCGTGGCTGCAGTGTGGGAACGGTGAGATGAGCAGTCACGGTGGAGGCTGTGAGAAGGGAATGGGTGCCAAGTATGGAAACAGCACACCGTGAACAAGACAGTAAGAAGGCAGTGAGGACAGAGCTCCCCTAAAGCGTCTTGGGCTGTCATGCCAGCACTCTGGGATGTTATAGGTGTCATGGCAGAAAAAGGCTTCAATGGCACATAAGCGTGGGAAAGTCAGGGTGAAGCAATGTTAAATGAGCTTCCTGGCTGCAGGACAACTCGGAATCTAACACGAGGTACATTCCAGATCTCCAGGAGATCTAGAATAACTAGAGAGGGAAATCTCCCCACACCTGTTGGCACGCTCAGCACGTTCTTGTGCATCACCCATCTGGGAAACTGCATACATCCTAGTTCCGAATCCTCCCCCTTCGCTCCTGGATGCTAGTAAGGAGTTACAGCAAGATAATTTTTCAAAGCAAGCTTCACAATCGTTCGGGCAGCAGAACCCAGTAGCTCTTTCACTGGAAAAGCTCAATGTTTCTGAACACTTGCGTTCCTCATAAATGTTGCTCCTATTTTCTGAAGACTTTTATAAAGGGCCTCAAGAGAAATGCAAATGACAACTACACTGAGATGCTATCGCTCACCCTATGAGACTGGCAAAAATGCAAAAGCTTGACAACACATTCTGTTGGCAAAGCCGTGGGAACAGGAACACGCATCTATTAGTGTTGGGAATGCAAAATGGTGCGACCCCTAGAGACGGGAATTTGGCAACATCTAACAATCCCACCAAAGTACATGACCCGGCAAACCCACTTTCGGGAAAGTAGCCTGAAATCTTTCATATGTACATGTGCATGGCTTTAGGTGAAAAGCTGATGGCAAACATTAGAAATGGATGCACCAGGCAGATAATGCCAGAGCCCTCCTCCCCATAATCTTCATAGCACAATACGACAGAACCAGAGAGTGTTTACCTCCTGATGGAAGTAACACCACCACCTACAAAACATAGCTCCCCCTAGAAAAAGAAAAAGAACTTGAACTTGAGATCAAGTTAAGCTCAAACTTCTTAAACTAATTACACCAGTATGCATAAATAGCAGGGGACACCGTGTGCATTCAAGCAGCAAAACCCACTGTCAGGAAAATTCTACTGGACAAGCAAATGAGTTGTCAGAAGAAAAAAAAAGAGAAAGGAGTACAGATAAGAGACGCACCAACCAAACGTACTGTGTGGGCCTTGTCTGAGCCTGGACCCAAACAAACCAGAGAAATGAGAACACTCGCTGAAGAAGGGATGACATTAAGAGATTACTATTAAGTGGGGTATAGGTGGTATAGTTATATTTTCAAAAGGAGTTCATCACTTTAGGAGGGATATTTATGGATTAAATATGATTCTGGGATTTGCTGCAATAAGGCAGTAAGAGCTCGCAGGATGATACTATTCTCTCTACCTCTGTGTATGGTGGACATTTCCCATCATTAGAAGTTTATGTATATTACATACACACACACACGCGCACGCGCACACATATTCTATCATTAACCCAGAGACCGTGTTCATGGCCAGCTCCCATCTACAAAAATTAACAACATACATAGGCTTCAAAAAAATACAAAAGGTTCTTTTTCCCTCACTTGGACCCAAGCGTAATGATGGATTTTCTTGCTAGCCAGGAAAGTTCACCAAGATAAACAAGTCGAGTTGAAAATGTTAGAAGCGGCCAAACTCCTGGTGAGGTGCTCTGGAAATGAATACACTGCATATTCTGGGAAGCGAGAACAGCAGAAATGTTTCTGGAGGAAAACCTAGGGTCTCTGCCTTGAATCGATGTTGGTAATAATATCCAAGAAGCTCATGTATGGACAACGGCCCATGTATGCTCTGTGCTTAGTTAGGATTTTACAGTAGGCTGAGGTAATCACATTATCAATGCTCACCAGAGGTTTTCAGAATTTCTCAATAAATAATACCAATTTGCATGATTCCATCCCCATATAAGAGCCCATCTTCAATAGCAGAAAACTAATGAGGCTGTCTTCTTCTCACATATAACCTGTGCAACTCAGAGGAGGGTACTGAAGGATTTGTCACTTGCGTAGAATTTTAAGCATGGCATGAGGGCCCATGTTGTCTCTCCTTCCTGTGAGGCTGTGTCAAAAAATAGAGTGGACATGTAAAGTACAACCCAGAGCCGATTAAATGCTGCCTCTCGAGCCAGCTCCATCTGAGGAGCTGGGGTGGGTCCCCCAGGACCGAGACCAGGTCCAGAACTTTGCCACATGCCACTCCTGAGCCTCCACTGGGGAGGGTGGGTATCTTTACAGTCTCTGGCAAGGAACGAAGACTGTCCCCTTGGCAGGGGTATGTGTACCATCTGCTCCCAAACGTGGGGCCTTGCTAAGGAAACGAGAAAGAAAACTGGCCATTCTCTGCAGGAGCACAACTGACACTCCATTCCGGCTGCAGGTGTAAGGACACCTCTCCCTCTGCTGTAGTCTGCTTCCTGTCCAATCCACCCAGAGAAACCGAGGTGGCCTTTTCCTATTCCTCAAGTTACTTTGATTACAAGACATGAATCTACTTCCTAGCAATGCCTAAGGGAAGGGGTTTTCTCAGTCACCCGAGCCCTGGCACTTCTTATTTTCTAGAGTGTTCAGTCTTAAGCTGATCCTGCAATATAACCTTTGTCTTCAGATAAGGAAATGGAGATGGCCAGAGTGATGGAGGCCAGGTGAAGGAACAGGCACTGGGCCTGGCAATCCTGCTCCCAAAGGCCCAGCCAGCGGCAACAGGTGCCAGGCGGGACTCCCCTGTGAGGCTCAGCGCTTCTGTGCGACCTCAGAGCATTCGTCCACCACACCGAGCCCCAATCACCTTCACCAGAGCTTCTGCGAGTGAGAATTAAATTAACTGCAATCTCGCATAATGCCTGGCATTAAAAGTAGCTGTTATCTAGCGACACTGTGAAGTCCTGATTCTCCCTGGTGATGACAGAAAGCAAAGTGTGGCCAAACGAAAGAAAGCAACCAACCTCTAACTCAATGAGACAGTCCTAGCAACTTTTGAAGACCTACCAAAGTAAAGTACTTGCTTCTGCTTGTTTCTTACCCAGCCCTTTAGCAGAAGTGGCACGGGAGGACATAGCCACATACCACAGAACACACGGAAGCACCCTAGCAGGCATCTGAGTCTCTGGAGGCTGGCTGGGCTGTATGTACAGAACACACAGCAGTGCTGTGGGAAGCACCACCACAAACGGACAAAGTGAGCAGCAGCCAGTAGCCGATCCTGAAAAAGCAGCTTGATTTGCTTAAGCAAAACTATTTCTAAAAGCGGTATTGACTAGGGCTAATTAACTGAAACCCTGTTGCTGACACAAATTGCAGGAGAATGCGCACACACACACTGCTGGGTGATGGTAGAGAAAGCAAAAAAATGGCAGCAAGGTTCAGACTCCAGCTCACACAAGCATGTACCAAAACCAGCCATCTGGCAGGGCCGGCAGGGGGCATGGCCAGGTCTCAGCACCGGAGAAAGCCAAGTCCCTCTAGGCAGGACCCAGCTCATCTTTCTATTGTGTCTTCCCTGGTGTCTATGGTATGTCCTTACTAAAGAAATGGACAGGGCCGGCCGAGTGGCGCGCTGGTTAAGAGCTGGCTTGGGACGCCAGAGGGCCCCGGTTCGGATCCCACATATGAGGACCAGTGACACTGCCCTCCACAGCTAAGATGCTGAACAACAGCTCAACCTGGAGCTGGGCTGCTGTGGGTCGCCGGCGAAGGCGTAGGCTGCAGCCCCTGTGGCAGTGGGTTGCCATGGGCTACCGTGTGTAGCCAGCAGCCAGCATGAGCGGCCAGCAGCCAGCATGAGTAGCCAGCAGCCAACGTGAGCGGCCAGCAGCCGCTGTGAGCGGCCGTCCAGAAGCCAGCGATGGATCTGCCTCGCCCGGGTGCCAACTTGGGCCAGTGAAGCAACGTCCTCCACAACTAGACTGAAGAACAAAAGGACAGCAACTTGTCTGTTCCCCTTCCCCCAATTCCTCAGCGCTGTTCCCATCCCCCAATTCCCAAATAAAAATCTTTAAAAAAAAAAAGAAAAAGAAATGGACAAATGAATCATCGACCAAACCAATCCTGGGTGATTAAGGAAGTAAAGCTCACGCTAGTGTTAAAGCACAGGGTTTGACATGCCCAGTAATTACCCTTCATATGAGGCTGCGACAGTTAGGTTGGTCAAACACTCCCATTCCCATATTACCTACCTATAAAGAGCAATACTGCAGTCACATCTGACACCGTCACTACATCTGCACACAGGATGCAAGAGAGAGGCACGCTGCCCCCTCACTGCCAATAGTACCACACAATTCCTGCCATCTGCTGAAGGCTGACTAGGTAGCAGACACGGTGCTGCCTTCTGGGCAATTGAGCCCAATGATCGCTGCTATGGACTGAATCATGCCCCCCAAATTCATATGGTGAGCCCTACCCCCCAGAGGGATGGTGTTTGGAGATGGGGCCTTAGGAGGTGACTAGATTTAGATGAGGTCATGAGTAGAGCCCCATGGTGGGATTAGTGCCCTTATAAGAAAAGGAAGAGGCACCAGAGACCAGAGCTCCCCCACACCCCCACCACATGAAGACACAGCAAGAAGGCAGCCGTCTGTAAGCCAAGAAGCAGGCCCTCACCAGATACCGAGTCTGCCAGCGCCTTGATCTTGGACTTGCAGCCTCTAGAACTGTGAGAAGTAAATGTCTGCTGCTTAAGCCCCACAATCTATGGGATTTCGTTACAGCAGCCGAGCTGGCTAAGGCAGTCAGCATTGACAGGTGAGAACAGTAGGCACAGAAGGTGTGAAGCACATGCTCAAGTTCAGCAAGTGAAGCCAGGCTCGGAATCGAGAGAGAATAGACTCTTGACCAGCAAGCATACGATACTCTTTCTTAAAAGAATTAATTCTTTCAGGCCAACAGTATCAC
Source organism: Hipposideros armiger (assembly GCF_001890085.2). Lineage (NCBI taxonomy): Eukaryota > Metazoa > Chordata > Mammalia > Chiroptera > Hipposideridae > Hipposideros > Hipposideros armiger. Next base: position 2,735,330 of record NW_017731505.1, read on the forward strand.
CATTTATAAAATAACTTTTGTTCATTGAATTTCCTGATTTAACATAGCTCACAAATATACGAAATTCATCCCCAAACTCTTAATAGGGATGAAGTTTTAATTGTAAAGCTGCCAACTGGAGGAAGACCAATAGGCCAGACTGTCCAATAGAATGTTCTGTGATGATGGAAATATTCTATTAACTGTGCTGTCCAATGCAATGGCCACTAGCCCAGTGGTTCTCAAATGGGGGCAGCTTGCCCTCCAGGTCTGGAGACATTTTTGACTGTCACAAACGGGTAGGAGGGTGCTATCGACATGTAGGAGTCAAGGCCAGGGATGCTGCTCAACATCCTACGATGCACAGGACAGTCTCCACCACAAGGGGTTCTCTGGTCCACACTGCCAATAGCACTGAGGTGAAGAAAATCTACACTCGCCACATGTGACCACTGAGCATTTCAGATGTAGCTACTGAGACTGGGGAACAAAACTTTTTGTTTGATTTCATTTTAATTAGTTTGATTTTAACTTTTAGAATAAAAAAATTAAAGCGACTAAAACTAACAAAACTGGAATTCAAATTCAAACAGCCACGTGTCTGTTGGACAGTGCAGCTATCAAGAACGTGCATAAATATCAAATAAAGGTCTTGTTTCCCAAGTATTTCCATTTAAAGGAAAGAAGTATCTTTAAGGAGCAGAGAGATTCTGATGCTTAGGATTGGGAGATAAGGAGCATCAATGAAAGCATAGACGCGAACACCCATGAAGCTTTAGGACTCATGTCCAGGCACCAAAGAGTCAGCACGAAAGTAAATCACCGGGCACCGCCCCCTTCTATCATCACAGGCAACTCACTCTTGCAGGGTCTCCACTCCCTTCTCTTTGTACTGCAGTTCTTGCTTCATCTGGGTCAGCTCTCGCTTTAATCTGGAAAGCTAAAGACAAAACATTTTTTTCCCAAAGAAAGCTGTGAAAATGATTTCTACAGTTGTTAACACTGTCATCGAAGTTTCTGATTAGTTTGCAACTCATTGGCTCATCAGTCCTCTCCATGAACTTCCATCCACGCACATATAAAACAGCCACGCTGGAAGAGCTGCCTCGTTTAGGCACCAAAATCCCAGATCACTAAGAGGTTCCTAACTGGCAACTATCTTCTTTTTCAAGGTATTGACTGCCTCGTTACAATTAGCAAACGATGTAATGCTTCTTCATCTTCCCTCCCACTCGCCACTCACAGAGCCCACATATGCAACACTGGTGGTCTCGTCTACCTGAAGGCCCACTGCCTGGAGTGCTTATTTAAACAGATTCTGGGACCCGCTCCAGGCCTGTGTTAGAACTCCGGGGGTGGGCCTGCGAGCTCACACTTTGAACCAATTCCCCGGGTCTTTCTCTTCGGTGCGCTAGAGTTTGAGAAGGCCTGCCCTAAAAGATGTACTCTGCTTTAGGAAATGAGACACCAGAGCAGGGCACTTCGGTTCCACCGTGTCTCCTACGCGTGGTTACAAATGCAACTAAACGGATCCTCTTCCCAGACAACCTAGACAAGGGGCTACAGGGGTGAAACCAGGGGTACACACAGAGGAACACAGGCGACTTTTTGTTAGATGGGCTGAGGTTGTAAAATGAAACACTTTCCCTCCTATTCGAAAAAAGTGGAGAGTAAAACCAAATGTAATAATAATCCATGAAATCAAAAATCTTCCTAACATATGACTGTTACACACTGACCGCCATAAAATGAACACACGAATACACGTGGGGCTTCCAGTTGTGGAAGCGCTCGTTTTACTCACCCTGTCCCGGCGACTGGCTATTTCTGCTTTAATTTGGTGTGGGTCGTACTTTGTGTTTGTTGAATATCCAGAGAAGGCTAAACAGAAGGAAAATATTTGATTTTACAATGGATCCTTTAAAATAAATAAATAACATAGATAGCAACTTCTGATTCACCATATTAAATGATTAAGTCTCAGATTTACAAGTTGGCACTAGATCTAAAGAATCAACATTTCACAACCTCAAATGTGGATGTTTGATTTTTGCATGAGGCCTTTCTACAGGATTCCACATAATAAAATAGATTCCACATAAGAAAACAAATCCAAACTCTGTTTACCTCAAGTGCAAAACTGCTAGTGTTAAAAGCCGTATACACATGGGGAGGGGCAGGTAGGCTTACGGTATGGAAGGCTGTTCCTACTGTAAATAGTACATACAGTATAAATCAGTTTTAGTTTCCTTTAAAATGCACACACATAGAAGTCGCTGGAAAGATAGAGCCAAAAAGTCAACTGTGGTTATTTTCAATGGTTTCATTACAAAAGGTTTTATTTTCATTTTCTTCGTATCTATAGTCTCCAGAGGAACAATGTCTGACATAAGAAAGAAAAAAAAATGCTCAAGATCTGCAAAACGAAAAAGACAACTTTGTAGTAAGTGTCAGCATCTGACGGGCTTGAGAAAAGGCTATTCTTCTGGGTTGTTTGTTCCACACACACTAAAGTGCAACACCCATGCATTTATTCCCGCAACTTGTTTTTGATGGGTTTTAGTTAAAACACATCACGTGGCTAAAGGCGTTTTTAACACCGCAGCACACACGATCTGAACTCCTTTCACAGACATAGCATCATTATGATGAGGAGCCAGTACCTGGGGGGAATGAGACCAAGAGCTGTTTACCTGTGTGTGCTAAGCAGTTGGCCAGTTTCTGTCTACCTCTCGTGCTGTTTCAGCTGCTGCAGCAGCTAGTGGCTGTTTCTAATCCCATCACCCCTTCCACCATTCTGCATGGCTATTTCCTGATGCTTGTCTCCTTTCTCTCAGGCTGCTGAAGCCATCAGCTTTTGTGCTGCAGTGACTTGGTTACTATCCCTTCTTTAATGGTGGAGTGATCCTGTGTCCTCGTCTGTGGTCACCCTTCGCTGGTGTAATCTGCCTCCGGGTCATTTGCATTCATGTTGCCTGCTCAGAAGACCCAACCGCAGGGCCAGCATCCTTTCTTTTACTCCTTTGATCTGGGTACCGAAGGCTGTCAGTCAGATAACTAGGTGCCAACACCTAGGAACTAGTTCAAAACCATTTCCTGACTTCCTATTGGAAAGGATGGCTCAGAGCCATCAAATGGCTTAAACAGCAAGATTATTTCATAGCCTTGACTAGAACCACATCCAAAGTTAATCTGAGCAGCTCAGATATCTCCTTTTGAAAAAAATAGTTCTATGGAAAATCTACTATTTAAGCCGCCATCAGTCAGAATTTCAAACCACTAGAATCTACTGCAAATAAATATCTGGAGGAGCTAAGTGTTTGCCAACTTTATCTCAAATGTTCTTATATTTAGAATCATACTCTCTCAAGATGTGGAGTAAAATGTTTTGAACATAGAATTCTTTCTTAGACAAAGAATGTCTATTTCCAAATCCTGCAACTTCCATCTTGTCTGGCTCTTTGGTTTCATTTCAGATCAGTAATGAAAGCAACACCTCCTCAAAGAATGCCCTTAAGAGGCAGAAATCATTTCTACAAAATCTCCACATTAAACTCCTGGGACTTCACAGTTTCTCAGACCTGAGCTTAACAGGCTTCCACTTCGGACCCAGAGAATATGTAAATGAGCCTAGGGCTTGCTGACTCCTCACTTCCACTGTGTCAACTGGTCACCTTGCAGTTGAGGAAGACAACACCAACAGTTATCGCCTGGGATCTTTCCCATTGGGGTAGGAAGTAACGCCACCACCACAGTCCGGGGAAGTTAAACACAAGTAACAATGGCATGAAATCATTTCCACAAACCTTGAAGTGCAGCATAGAGGTGTAGCAGGTACAATTGGACGAATACACAACCACCTGCTCCCGTGCTCCTTCCTAACTCCCAGTATCCTGAGGGTGTCAGGTATCTACCTCTTCCCCAGGAGACTCAGCAGTAGCCAGTCCTGGAAGTGATGCCTGATGAACCCAGACATCACGAGTCCACCAGTAGGAAGCCACCCCACCTCAGAGGAACTCTGTTATATGACAATGGATTTTCCTTATTGCCCAGGGCCATGGGCGGTAGTCTTTTCTGTGACTTACAGCTAAAACCATCCTAAATAATAGACTAGGTTTTCCTTATATTGATGTTACCTTTGCTACAGTCTCTAAAATTATAAATTTCCAGGACTGGGAGGAAGAAGAAGGCAACTCAGGTACCTAAGACAGTGAGTCCATTTTACCTTCAAATTCTAAGGAGAGCTGTGAACGCTGGCATAACTTTTAATAATATAATTTAATTTATATCAATTCTCAGTTCCTTACATCTGCCAGTTAGTCTAGTGGAATCCATTTCTGGAGACCAAGGAATAGCTCAGGACTCCAGACCCCATTTTTAATAGCACGCGCTCCACAACATTAGAAAAAATATCTTCCTCTGTTAAGACATGTCTCCAATCTCAAGGTTTATGATAAATACCAGACTTTCACCTCTGAAGCTTTCTTCTCTCTTGAAGAGCTGAGTGGGCAGAGCTATTAAAATAAATAGCTTAGGGAGTCCACTCAGGCATACACTATTGTTTTGGCTGACATAATAATAAGGTTTTAGTTTAGCTGGACCACAACAACGTAAATTATTATACCTTGCTATTACAGGGTGCCTTTCACATTTATTTCATCTATTCTCATAAAAATCTATGAGAGATGATGAGTACGTTCCCCCCACTTTATAGATTAAAGACTGAGTTTGTAGTGACTTTATCTACAGTCACGGAGGGACTTATGTCTGGAATTGGGCTCCTGTGGGTCACCTGTCCAACGTCCTTTAATCAAATTAATTTTCCAATGTAAGAAGGAATGGCCCTCCGGCGCCCCCAATGCCCATGGCCCAATAGTGAACCAGACCTGTGTCTTTAACATTCCAAATGCTGCAGACCGCAGTCCTTATCTTAGGTTTCGATCTTACAGGTTACTGAAAGGGGGAAACGTGTGTGTCTGTGTCTCCATCTGTCTCTGTCTCTCTCTTCCACACAGGCTTCCTCTGTGCTGTGAGAACCTAATGTCACCCCAGGGGGAGGACATGCTTTAAAAGACCAGGAGTTCTTCTCCAAAGACATCCTCTGGACAGATTGCTCCTGGGGACCGGGTGGGCGCCTCCAGGCCTTAGCACTGCAAGGAGTTGCTCAAGGGAGCCGAGGAAGAGTGGCGGAGAGGAGGCAAGCCCTGGCAGATTCCACGCTGACAGGTACTAACTACCAGAGCAGCGACAAATCACCGAGGCCAACAAAGGAGGGCACGACATTTTTTAAAGGCACCATAATAAGCAAAGGACCCAAAAAAATCAAGCCCACTCAGGGGTGACCTAGAGAAGTAACACAAGAAGCCACCGAGTCCAAATGAAGAATTCTCTCTAGAACAGACTAGGGGATTCTCTCTCAGTAAACATGTGTGCTCCACTACAACCTTCAAGATTGAGTCTTGCCAGCTAATACCTGTGAAAAATGCTGTGTGATCCATTTTTCTCCTGCCTGCTCCAACATGCTTGCATGAGGGAAAACAAAAGGCTGAATGGATGGACTTCGGCCCTTATCCTAATCTAGATAATAGATGAGAAACCCTTTACCAGAGAAGAAAGGAAGATAGTCTTTGTGGGAGGGGCTTGGAGCCTCAGAAAGAATGTTGGCAGGACTGATCGCTGATAAGGTCAAGCTTCACCACCACCTAACTCAGGAATTCAGGATGGGTCAGCACTTTCTCACCAGAGATAAGCCTGACTCTTTCCCAGCCACTCCAAGACTTTGCGTATAGACTATGGGTAGCTCCTGGGAACCAGGGTAACAAAGCCATGTTCCTGCTGCTAAGAGAGACAGCCAGTCAGTCTACACTAGAGGATGTCAACTCTGGGGGTTACGTGGGGAGCTGTAAAAAGAGAGAGAGAGAGAGAGAGAGAGAGAGAGAGAGAAAGAAAAGAAAAGGGGAAAAAAAGAAAAAAGTCTGGCCCCAGCCAAGGCCAGCTAAATCAAAATCTCTTGGGGTGGGGGCGCAGGCCGCAGCAGTTTTTAAAAGCCCTTCAGGAGATTCTTACATGCAGCCAGGCAGGGTTGAGAACCACTGGTGTAGACCAGGGGTTGGGAGACGTTCTCTGCAAAGGGCCAGATAGTAAATATATTTGGCTTTGTGGGCCATACAGTCTCTGTTCTCAACTCCACAACTCTGCCTTTGTAGCTGCTATAGACAAAAAGTAAGTGAATGGAGGTGGCTGTGTTCCAATAAAACTTTATTGACAAACACCCTGAGTGGACAGGATTTAGTCTGCGAGCCATACATAATTTGTTGACCTGTGGTTCAGACTATAATTTACTCCATGCAAGAATCCCTTCCAGAAGATCCCATAAATGGTCATATACTTCATCTGAACACATCCGGAGGCTAGAGTTTCTCAGGAAGAATGAAAGAGTAACTCTAGAAAAAAGGTTTCTAAAATAACGAATGTATTCAGTGTTAAAAGGAAGGCAAATAGAAGAACGTATGAGAATGAAGAAAATGGAACTGTAGAAAAAGTACCGGGTGTGTCTGAGGAAAATGAGTTCACTGCAGAACAAGCAGTTCCATCTCAGCACTCCACAAAGCATGAAACAGAACTGAGTACCAACAGCTAGCTCAGAAGCTCAAGCAAATCAAGTTGGGTTCTTAGCCTCACGGGGACACGTGTGCTCAAATCCATTAAAGCATCTAAGTTTGCTTTGGTCAGGCACAGAAAAGATCAAGGCTGAGATATTCTTAGATACCAGACGGTCCAATATCGACACAAAAATCATTCGTCTCCAATGAATGGAGTTCTATTCTGGTGATTTCCATAACTCAGGGGGAAGACTATGAAGGGTGTGAGCGAGATGCACTTTCCCTCCTGCCACCCTCCTCTGTACCCTTCTGCTCCGATATTAGAAATGGCTGTTCTAGTTAATTCCTCTGTTCACCATATTGCCTCATCTCCCCCTACAATCAGCCAGTAAGGATAAATTGTGTCCCCAACATTTAGTATATACCAACAGCAGGTGCTAAAGAAAGATCTGTTGAAAACTAAATAAACAGTGTAGCAATCCTACTGTGGGCCATGCGAAAGTCAAAAAGTAGAAAGTGCTCTGCCTTCCGCTGGCCCCATTTAGGGTTGCAAAATAGCAAGATGACTTGTCAATTTATAACCAGTCTTTATCTCCAGATAACTTGAACAATGGGAGGGCAAGGTGTTCCAAAAACACAGTCAGCTCTTCTGGCTACCTCTTCCATGTCCAGGAAACAGTGCCCAGCATGGAAGGCTACACACATACACACAGATCTGGATTCAAACCCAATCCTGCCATTCACTAGGTATGTAACCTGGAAGAAGTCCTTTAGCCTGCCCAATATTCAGTTTCTTGTGTGTACAACGAAGATAGCATCATGGGCTTCACAATGCTGCAATAATAACAATGCATAGAAAACACTGGCTCACTAAAGGAACACTGGTTCCTTTAGCTTCAAGTCAGTGCCAATGAAGGAACAATGGGAAGTAAGTCCAAATGTTCTTCTGTCCCTAGGACCAGAGCAAGGACACGCCTCCCTGACTTAGATGACTAGCGCTGAGAGCAGGCTGGGCAGTCCAGGAATGCTATGGATCGTACCACCAGCAGCTCCTGACATGGGCCCAGACCTCTGTAGGAGACATGTTAGATCATGGTGGTTCAAGCTAACAGGATCACTGTCTTGAACTTTATCCTGTGGCCAAAAATAATTCATTTGAGTCATAGCTAAGAGTTTTCCTCATTGTGACTGATAGTTCAGGTTAAATGGCAAATTGAAAGAGCTTGGTGAACACCCCAGGGACAGCAGCAACCAGATAAACCACTTGGGTTAATTCTAGATTCCATTCATAGTCTTTTCCCCTGATGACACCCAGTGGCCTCTCCGGCCCTTCATGAAAACAGCCAGGCCCAATCTGGCCTCCAAGGCAACCTACACAAGCAGATGCCAAGGCTGTGACTAGGCAGAGACTCCCAGGGGGCTGGGAAATGGAATCTGACAAGCATGTTCAAATTTCAAGTCAACACCACAGTCATCTGCTTCCTCGACTAAAGGTGTCTTCATACGCCACTTCGAAGGCAGCATCCTGAGAATCTTTTTTACTGGGCATTAATAAAATTCCGTGGGGCACAGGAAGGAATGTAATTGAGTGCAAGTCCCTATTTACCCCAATGGCCAGGGAATGCAAAGCCCATGGAGATATAAAAACCGATGCTGAGGGACATCCCAGCTCCATAGGACTACAACTTCTGAAACCTACAGGCTCGGTGCTGCATTAGGGTTCCTCCCTCGCGCCCCTCAGGCTGGGTGTGGATTCTGACGGGCTGCATCAGGTCCTCCTATATTTGCATCCTCAAGGGCTCCAGTCCCGAGTCCCCACGCTCACTGCAATGGACATGCTGGTAGCACTGGTAGGGTAGCCAGTAAGTAAGACACACCTTCTCTTGAGGCAATTTTTCCTCTCAATCGTTGGCAAGAAACTTCCTTCCAAGTCTTTCTGATACGTCCTTCTCCCGTTCCATGCTTGGAAACACTGATTGGAGAGCCGCTTTGGAGACCTAACCAAACGGGACCATGGAACAAATAAGGTGCCTGAAGGCTACTGGGAGGAAACACGCTATTAGGTTGAATCATATGAAATTGCCAATATTCAGACCTTTTTAAGCTACAGAAATGACAATTTTATATAGTTCAACCTAGCTTCTACCAAGTAACTTTCTGAAAGGTTTAGAATCGCTAACTGTATGTTCTCAGAAACAGTTAAAAAGCCAATGCTTTCAGCTTGATGTGACCTCAAGGCACCATGAGCTTCCAGTCCTATGAGATCACTTAAAAGGGGCCACATGCTGGGCCATAAAAGTCATCTTAACAGATTTCAAAAAACTGAAATTTTATAGCATAGTGTCTGACCACAATGGGATTAAATTAGAAATCAACAGCACGACATCTTTAAAAAGTCCCAACACCTTACTTTTAAAGAACCCATTGGTCAAAAAATAAATCACAAAGGAAATGAGAAAATATTCTGAATGGATTGAAAATGAAAACACCAAAATTTGTGGGATGCAGTTAAAGCCATACAAAGAGGAGAATGTATACCTTTAGAGGCTATGCGAGAAAATAAGAAATATCTAAAATCAATGATTTAAGTTGCCACTTTAGGAAGCTAGAAAAGGAGGAACAAATTAAAGCCAGACTAAGTAGAAAAATAGAAATAATAAAGAGGGAAAAGCAGTAGAGAGAAAACAGAACAGATGGGGGGAGAAAGTAACCCAAAAGCTAGCTCATTATAAAGATAAATCCAATCAACGAAAGTTTAGCTACACTGATTAAGGAAAAAAGAAGACACCGATTACTAAGATCAGGAATAAAAAAGAGAAGACACCACCTCAGAGTCTCCAGACATTAGAATTATAAGAGAATTTTATGAAACCTTTACGAACTTGACAGCTTGCTTGGATCAGTGATTGGCGATTTCCTTGAAGGCCAAATCCAGCTTGTTACCTGTTTTTATACGCTTACCAGGATAAGCCACACACTTTCGTTCACATATTGTCTCTGGCTGCTTTTGCATTATAACAGCAGTGTTGAATAGTTGTGAATGAGACCATATGGCCCACAAAGCAAAAATATTTACTGTCTGACCCTAGAGAAAAATTTACTGACTTTTGGATTAGTTGACATAGACAAATTCCTTGAAGCACACAAATACCAGAACTGATTCAAGAAAAAATAGAAAATCTGAATAGCCCTGTATCTATTAAAGGTACTGGTTTTGTACTTACAAACATTCTCACAAAGAACTCCAGGTCCACATGGCTTTTCTGGTGAATTCTATCAAATGGTTAGGAAAGCATTGATACCAATCCCACACAAACTCTTTCTGAAAAAAGATGGAGGGAACACTTCCCAATTCATTCTGTGAGGCCAGTATTATACTGATATCAAAATTGGAGAAAGACATTATAAAAGAAAAGAAAACTATGGAGATAAGAAACCAGCCTCTAAAAATTAGCATGGAGCTGACTCATCGCATTCTGATGGGCAGTTAAAAGAAAAAAACAAAAAAATCTAGGACATGCCGATATCTGAAGAACAAAAGAGGTAGACAACCTGGAAACAGCATACCATTATACCTGAGGCCCTACGTTCTCTCAAGGCACATGGTAAGAGAGCTAGCTGAAATTCCTGATATGGCTGGGAAAGCCCATCTCTCTCTTCCCCACAGCTTGTATGGCTTATCCACCTTCAACAGCAGCTGCAATAAAAACAGACCTATGGCCCCTTGGCCTTACCTCCATTCTGACTTGCAATGCAGAATAAAGCTTTGACCATATCTTAATGTTCAAAGCTGTGTCACCAGAGCCAAATACCTGGCAACATGACGGTCATGTCACAGGTAAGTCTTTCCATGTCTTGACTAGACTTAGGTTTTTAGAAAATAAAACCTAGCGGTACCAACTTCATATATTCTCCCCAAGCTCTCTGACACCCAGGACAGTTGTGACCATGCACACCTGTGGGGGGCTGTTGAGTGTGACAATTCCGCTGGGAAGGGATGGCTCAATCAGTGACTGACTGTGTCGGTGACAAAATGCCTTGCCTTCCAAGACTGGACCTGCTTCCTTCAATACCTGAGCATCTGCTGAGTACTACTGTAACGGGGAGCCACCTCCGGCAGCCTCCCGAAATAAGAGGTGTTCCCTTTGAGAACATCGGTGTGCATCCATCTAACTTGAGGGGCAGAAAAAGCCCCCTCCCCAATTGCCTGCGTTATACTGCGTTTCTCCACCTTCAGTGTGCTGCCCAGGAAAGGATCCTACAAAGAGACAGGTGCTTCACATATGTTAAGGCTCCTGAATCTCTCCATCCAGAATCAACGAAACCGTTGTGTGGATCTCCCAAGGATCGCCCGCCATAGTACTAACTGCAGGGATCTCAGGCGAAGGTCTTTTCCACGCTGACAAACGTGAGACACAAGGTTGTTTCATGTCACTACCTGAAATCCGCTTGTTTCTTTTCTCCCTCCCCAACCCAAATGTACGGAAGCTCCACGAGGGCAGGGACCTTTGCTTTCCTAGTTGCCAATCGCAGGGCCTGGGCACAAGGTAGGCACCCGGGAAGTATTTGCTACAGGAGTGGCTACTGAACGACCATCTGATTCCAGAGCGGGATACTGACGACCTGACAGTATGCGAATAGAAACCTTATGAAGCTGTCCTGCCCTAGTCAAGTTCAGCATGTGCAGAGAGCCTAGCAGAGAGGCGGCTTTTCAAGCCACACGTGTTCAGCACAGGAGTCCGTCCACTCACAGCTGGCGTAGGAGCGGCTGTCGTCCTCGCACATTCTGTGCAGCTGCTGGTACTCCTCCTGAGCCAGCTCGAACCGCTGCTGCTTAATCTGGTAGATTTCTTTCTTGGCATTGAGAGCCTCCTGGGCTACAATTAAATATTCCTTCAACATCCGTTCCTGCTCTCGCCTCCACTGTTCTCTGGGATCCTCAATCTGGGTAAGCTCTGAAATTAAAAGAGTAAGAACGTAAGTGACTTCCAAGTCAAATCTTTAGGTTGACCAGTAGTCATGCAGTTATGTGACTAGTCGATATGAAAATTAATTACCAGGATGCACATTATGGAAGAGTCTACAAAACAAACCTTCCTCACGGAACTAGTGAACTCCTTCTATTTTTACAGCCACAGTTAAAATGAGGACAAAACCCTATAGATATGAAATAGTTCATTGGAAGGGGAAGAGAATACCAGGCAATTTTTCACACTGTAAATAAATGTTGGCAGAGATGAACACAAATGGGCTCCTCGCGGTCAAACTAAGAGCGTTCCAACCTTCTTCTGACTGACCTCTGCCTCGGGTCTGACCGGCTGCACTGCCCCCTGACCCGGCTTGCTCCCCTCCTCCTTTCACCTCCCGCACCACACCGTGCAGTCCTTTCGCAATCTGCGTGGGCTTCCCCCATCTCCCACTCCAGCTTCCTCACCCTACAGGCTGCCATAAGGGCTCATGCCTTCCTTTGACTCCGATCTCTCTTCTGAGCTCCCATCTTTTTTTTCCAATTGCCTCCTAGATGCTTCTCCACCTAGACTGACCCAGAGTAACTCTGGGTCATTCGTCCAAAGCAGAACTTATTCTTACACGGTGCCCTTTTACTACCCAAACCCAAACCAAGCCAAACAATGACACAACAGCAAGTGCCTGCTTCTCCTCTGCCTTCCCTCTTCAAGTGAGCGGCACCCACTTAGCCAACCAGGGAATCCGGCCCGGGACTGACCCTCAGAGAAGCCTTCTCTTCTCACTCACCCAGAATACGGCATGGGTCATCAAGCAAGAACTGGGGAGTCCTGCCTGCAGTCATAACACTAATGACACGCCCTTCTCTCCATCTCCCCTTAGTTCCATCAGACCCTCAATGGTCTCTCTCCAAAAGCACCCACGCTTCCTGTCTCAGCCACCAAAAGCCATCCTCAGTGTGCTCACCAAAGTAGACTTCCTACCTCTGCTTGCAAGGCTTGAACACACAAACAGCTTTAAAGCACAACGTCTAGTATCCTCCACATGATATATGAGTCCCGAAGCTAACTTGCAGCTTCTTTTCTAGTTTCTGCCCTTTTCCCCACAAACATCCCCTAGACAGACTGGATTTGCCCTAAGTCCCCACCTTTGGCAATGCTAATCTGTGCACTTGTTCATGCTGCTTCTGTCCTCTTCTGCCCCCCAGGAAACCTCCCCATCTTCTAAGTCCCTTTGCGAAAGCACCTCTTTTTGGAAGCCTTCTTTGCCTGAGAGCATGTATGTCTCTATGCAACGGCTAAGACTGCTGTTCTTAGCACTTAGCACATAACTGCTTTTCTATTTCTTTGTTTCCCAACTAAACTACGAGCCCTAGAAGGCAGGTGCACAGCCTCGGTCATCCTTATGCTCTCAGCACCTTTCATCAGGCTGGAACCCAGAAGGCAATCCATTGTTGACTGCAGGCTCATTGAATGAGGACGGAAGAGGCAGTGTGCTCTGCGGACAGACAACTATGGTCCTGAAATCAGAGCCTCACATTGTGGGGATGGAGTGAGGAAACGGGCAAGACATCCCAACTCAGAAAACACTAACCCTCCCTTCAAGCAACAAATCTTCTACTGGCAACTTCCACAGAGGCGTGACCCGAAACGAAGTAAAAAAATGGAAAGTGGTGTCCCTGTTCCAAATTTATAGATCCCAGCCTATGGTTGCTGTTACAATGGTGACATATTGGAAAATATATGCAGGCTGCTGGCAGCCGAAATAAAATAAGAACGAGTTCATAGGAGAGAAAGGCTGGTAAAATTCCTGCACCCAAATCCTAAATAAATATGGAAAATAACTCTTTGTAAAGTGTGCTTGGGCAGTACTTCCACAGCAGCCAAAGGGCGGAAAGGACCCTCATTCCGTCAACTGATGACTAGATGGATAAAATGTGATCCAGCCAGACAATGGAATGGTATTCAGCCATAAAAAGGGATCAGGCTCTGACACTACAACATGGATGAACCTCAAAAACACGATGCTGCGTGAGAGAAGCCAGACCCAGAAGGTCACATGCCAGATGGTTCCATTGGTATGAAAGGTCCACAACAAGCAAATACACAGGGACAGAAAGGAGACTCGTGGTTGTCAGGGGCCGGGAGACTGGAGGGGAAATGGGGAGTGACTGCTAATGGGTTCGGGGTTTTACTTCGGGGCAATGAAATGCTCTGGAACTAGATGGAGGTGGTGGTTGTATAATGGTGTGAGCGTACCAAATGCCCCTGAACTGTACACTTCATAATAGTTAATTGTGTGTTCTGCTCATTTCACCTCAAAATGGTTGAAAAGGTAGATTTCATGTCATGTTTAATACACGCGTGCGCACGCACAAGTGCTTGCTAGGTTGTTGCAAGTAAGTTTTCCCTTTTAAATCCTCTCTCACCAACATCCCCTACCCCTGTTCACACTGCCACTGCAGGGCCCTCCTAGAAAGCCTCTCCAAGCCTTAAAAGCTCATATGGGGAAACAAGAACCCAAAAACCAACAAAAATCAGGGGCCTGCCCTAGCCCGAGTTGAGATTCAGCAGGCCTGGGGCGGGGCAGAGTCACGGCTGTTTGTAACTGCCCGGTGTCTCTGCGTTTATTCAGCCATGAGACCCACCATGGCCGACCGGCATTGGTCACACTGTGCCCAGTGTGCCAGAGGTTCCTGGGAACCTCGAAGGTGGTCAACCCAGGGCCCCTCTGGTCCCTCACCCCACTGTCGACCTGCACAGTTCCAATTTAATCTAACTGCCTCCTCAGGTTCGATGACCTTTTTAAAGCTGTGCTTTTCAAGAGCTGGATTCTCTCTCAGGAGTGAGTTCTCTAGAATGGGGTCTTTGGCACCCCATGTACAAATTATTACAACAAAAATACCTTTCTTGTTCCTGAAAAGAAAAAAAGAGAGTTGAGTTCCCTGAAGGTCTCGGAGGGAAAAGGTGGGTAACCCCGGAGCTGATGTCTCCACCAGCATGCCCCATGGTGCTGGGCCATCCCAGTTACGCTCAAGGTGGCAGCAACACAGCCCTTGATGATTACTCAGTTTTAGGGTTCACAGCCATGTCTAGAGTGTCATAGCGAATCCCTAAGGGTGGAGACTGGGTCGCACTTTCCTGCGTCCTCAGGGCCTAAAGAGTGGCCAGCACAGAAGCGCTCTATGACGCTTGCTGTGACTCAGCGGGCAGGCGAGCCAGGGGGCAGGGAGGGATGAGCAACTTGGGTTTATGAGAGAGACGAGCCAGAACAGGTCCTGGGCCTCAGCGGCAGGCAGGCAGGCAGGCAGGCTTTCCAGAAAGGTTGTGCAAGGCAGATGCCTATGCGGTTCAGTCATACCGCCGGGCCCCGGAGGCAAAAGCCTGGTGATGAGGCCTGATGAGGCCCTGCTGCACATGCACCCAGGCCCACAGCGCAGCGGGAACTGCCCTCACCTGTGGGAACTGCCCTGGCCTGTGGGAGTGGCCCTGGCCTGTGGGAGTGGCCCTGGCCTGTGGGAACTGCCCTACCTATGGGAACTGCCCTCACCTGTGGGAGCGGCCCTCACCTATGGGAGCTGCCCACTAGCAGCTGGGAAGGCAAGCCCAGATGGCCAGACACCCCGAATACACACAGACTCGAGGTCAAACGTGGCCATGAGGAGGGCTGCTCTCAGCCAAAGCTTTGCTAAGCACTGCACCCTGTCCAGTGGGCGGTGGATCCACCTAGAAGCCCTCTTCCCACTTGGATAACTGCCTGGGAGGGCAGCAGGGCCAGGGCTGTACTTGTCCCCAGTGCCCAATCTCTTGTTTCCAGAGCTGCAATCTAGTGCAGGGCTGAGTGCCATGTATCAGAAACTCCACTGCCCCAGGACTGACACAGGAAGCCTCGCCATTCAGGTTTCCAAATGCTGAATTTGGGAGGCAAGTCAGCAAGTAACAATGAGGAAATTGGCCCTAAAGACACCAACCTGGGTGGCTCACACTAGAAGGACTTGAGGACCCATGGCATCAGGCTCATGGGGTGGGCACTGTGCATCTTCAGGCCCTCCCAGCCTTCCCCGCACTAAATAAATCGGAGGGCAGAAAGCACACTCAGGGGAAGCCATGCTTTATGTCCCCAGTAGGAAAAAGTGACAATGACAGAAACACTTGAGGGCAGCTAGATTGAAAATGGGAGAGAATGAGAAAGTGTGAACCTGAGAGAGAAATGGATCCCCAGCTGATACCCGATCAAGGAAGGCTGATGAATGAAGAGGCAGAAAGCCAAGAGTGACGGGTGACGGGTGGAAAAGAGATCTAGAATGAAATGGAGCCTGTGAACCAGGAAGTGTCAACCTCAGCACTAGTGACATTTGGGGTCAGCTCATTCTCTGCTGTAAGGGCCATCCTGTGCATTGTAGAAAGCTTAGCAGCGTCTCTGGCCTCTAATCACTAGATGCCGGTAGCACCGCTCCCATGTGTGGCAATCGAGAATACCTCGCGACATTACTCAGTTTCCCTGGGAGGCAAAACCAGTCCCGCTGAGTACCACTGCTCTAAACAGTTCTACGAAGAAGGCTGGCATGGTCAAGGACCCATTATTTAACTTTGCAATAACCAACCTTCTCACTATGAGAAGTGTTTCTACTTCCAGACTGCCTGGGAAATTTATTCCTTAAATTAGACATTAAGACCCTCTGTTAAACATACGTTATGCAGTCTTCAGCAACATGCACGCAAGGTAGCTACATAACTGCTCCATTTTTTTAAAAACTCAGCTAATGAACACTTCAGATCACATTTGTAAAACCCAGTTTAACACTGCGTCAAGCAGTCATGACCATTTCGCTTCCCAAAAGGAGATTTAGCATCTTTGAGACCAACATTAAAACTCGTTCACATATAATAACTCAAATGTGGCACTCTACTTACTATTTATGTGGTCCATGTAATAAATTCCAATTTGTTTATCATATACAGTTTCCCATCCTAAAGGAAGTTCGTCCCCAACACAATCAGCAAAGGTCAATGGCTTTGTTATCCTGCAAAATAAAATTATAAAAGCAAATGTGAAAATCAGGTCAATTTCGTGTAACTTGGCTGAATCGACTCTAGAATTAGGTTTTAATACAAAATTATATAATACCTAATTGACTGCTTTGGCCCCAACTTTTGGTTGGAAAATTAATTCACCTGCTTTGCCTAAATAATAATCAGTAACAATATCAGTACGCACACAGTTAAAAGCATTACTATCTCAAAGAGCAACTTTAAATACCAGCGAAAATAGATATTGGAAGTTACAAAACAGGTAAAACAAGCATCTTCTTCCAAGCAGTGTGTTTAAGGAGGTGATGACAGTGGAATGCAGCTCTCTGCTTCGTGCTCATTCCCTGAGCAATGTTCCCCCCTCACAACTTTCCACCTCCATACATTACAGCTTAAATGAATGTATCTAAAATGCCTTTGTACTATTTTCATCTACCAGTGGTCATAAGTTAAGGAGTTAAACGTTGACCATGGACCAAATGCAAAAAAGCAAACAAGTATGGGAACAATACAAGGAGATGCCTGCTAAATACTGCCTGGATTCCTGATACAGTGGGAATCGAGATTGCAAAGGGTCCTTTTGGTTTTCTGCAGAAAAACAAGAAAAGCACATTGCCTACAGACCTCTCTCCTTGTAGTAAATCTGATTAAGGAAACCTTGGCTTGACATAGATAGATAAAGGAAAGGTTTCCAGATGGGTTTCTTTAAGCAGAACGCCCCCCTCCCCCACAGCCCATGATCACACTGATTGACAAGACAGCTGTTGTATAAAACGGGCCACACCTATAATTGTCTGAGTCCAGGCAGCGATCTATTCGGTCGGCTCTATAAATGCACACTGACTGGCATGCATGGGAATCCGATAACCTAAATTTCACTAACTCAATCCTCCCACATCCTCTGTTCAAGTCCCTGGCCCCAGGAAAGTGAGACACCACAACCACGGCCAAACGCCACAAGACCAGCATATATTTTGAACATGCTAGTCCCCCAAACTGGTTTGACAACAAGGCTGTGTCTCTCCCAGTAGCACTTGGACACAGGATGGTACTGATTGTAACTCGTCTGTACTTTAAACACATAGTTTTAAGAAGCTAGAGTCACTATCAGAACAGAAATATACAGAAGGCAAAATACATCACGGACATCCTCCCAAATAAATACCTTGCCCTCGAAAACCCACGACATCACAAGAGCCCACTGCATGCAGGTGCCATCCCACACCACCAATGTCCACGGCACGATTCCTTTACAGGTCGGGAATGCTGTGACAGTGGCGTGGTTCCAAGTCAAGCAGGTAAGGACAGGGTGTTGTGTGTGATTCAAGTCCCGAACGGGACCAAACCACAACAAAAGCAATGCTACTTTGAGATCAACTGAGTCCTGAGTACATCTCTGCTATTCTAGATTCACGTATAAACCTAGTGAAAAATGCCCAAGCACAGGCGCATTCTAAGTACGTTTACATATATGATCTCATGTAATCAACGAATAGAGGTGGGAGAATGTCCATCCCAGCATCACTCACAACAGCCAAAAGGTGGAAACTAAGGGCCATAAACTGTGAATGGATCTATGCTACAGCGTGGGTGGCCGTGGAAGTCATTGTGCCGGGTGAAAGAAGCCACATACAGAGTCCACGGTTGTGTGGTTCCATGTAGAAGAGATGTCCAGAATAGGCAAATCCATAAAGACAGAGAGTAGACCCGTGGTTGCCAGCACTGGGGGGAAGAGGGGCTGGGGAGTGACTGCTAATGGGAATGGGGCTTCCTTTAGGGGAGAGAAAATTGTTCTGGAATTAGATAGTGGTGATAGCTGCACAACTGTGAATGTACTAAAAACGAATAAACGGTACACCTTAAATGGTGAATTTTACAGTATATGTGAATTACATCTCAATTTAAAAAAAACTACAATGAACAGAACATGTCTGTGTATTAAGCTCATAATCTGTATTTACAATTATTTTCTTCAAAAGATTCCCAGAAGTAAATTTACAAGGGTCTAAGGATGTGAAGCTCCTTTCTCCATTTCTTAAATTCAGTGTAAAAAATGCAGACAGTGAAACATGAAGAGTAGGAAATAAGATCGCCTAAAACCCAGAAGCCCTGGGTTCATGCTTTAGTCTACTCCCCCGCCCCCCTTCTTTTTCCTACATTTTTTCCACAGCTGACATCATACTAGATACAATTTCATACTCTGATTTTTTTCATTTGTGTATTTCCTCAGGCCCTTTAACTCTTTGTCAGCATCACTTTCTGTCATGTTGGAATCTTCCATCATGTGCAGTAAACCATAATTCATTTACCAGCCACCTCCAGTCATCTACTTAGGTACGTTCCAATTTTCTGCTCTCTGTTGTAAATAATGGGTATGAGCTTACAGTAAATGCTTGCTATATATTGCCAAAGTGCTTTACCATCAGCATACACTCCTACCAGTGAAGTAAGAGATGGTCTTTCTCATCACCCTCTGGGGATATCTTTAACACACTGGTTCAAGGGCTCAGAATAAACCCATATGGCACAAGAGTGCTGTACTTTCAAGGAACAAGTTGGTAGGGAGTACAGCCTAAGTTTAATAGCATTTTCCGAATGTGGGGCAGTTGGGGAGACATGGTAAGCCATGAACTGAGAAGCAGGATCCCCACTGTTCCCACGCTTCAAAGCATGCTCTAATACTGTATCTTAGGGCCCCCGAGCCAGCTCTCACTAATCTCCTCATTCCCTCTCCCCATCAGAGCAATGTCAACCAAGAGAGTCACCCACTTTCCCTGCCCTCAACCACCATTCAGGGATATTGCCATTGCAGATTCTCCCCTTAACAAATGGCTCTTCTTGGCCTCAGCAGAGAAAATGAATACATTTTGCATTCTTACCAGAGTTGGTCCACAAGAAGGGGGGCAATGATGGATGGTACAGATGCTAGCTTTTTTTATTCCCTTTCATCTATTGCATCCTGCAGGGCTCTTTAAGAAGTGGCACTGGGCCATTTCAGTCAGTGCCAGTTCCAAGAGAGCCATTTACTGCCATAAACCCTGGGTGGGTCATTCCGTCGCTCTCTACAGCTCAGTTTCCTCATCTTGAAAAGGGATGATCAGACAAACCTCACAGGGTCATGTTAGCTGGGACAGCCTCTTCAGTTACCACATGGGAGACCAGCTCTATCCACTCCCCTTCCTGCCTCCCTCTCATTTCTATAGTAGACTTGCTGCAGACTGTATGAGTTTCCTTTTGCTGCTGTAACAGATTACCACAAGCTTGGTGGCTTTAAACAACACAGATTTATTATCTTGCAGCTCTGGAGCTCAGAAGTCCGGGTGGGTTTCACTGAACTAAAACCAAAGTGTCAGTAAGGCTGCACTCCTTCTGAGGGCTCTAGAGGAGAATCATTCTCTTGTCTTTTCCAGCCTCTAAAGTGCCTGTGTTCCATGGAGGCTTCCTCCACCTTCAAAGCCAGCCATGACCCCGCAGAGTCTTCCTCAGGAGGCCATCTTTCTGGTTCTCCCTCTTCCACTTACAAGGCCCCTTGTGATTACATTGGGCCCACCTGGATAATTTGGGCTCATCTTCCCATTATAAGATCCTTAAGTTAGTCACATCTGCAAAGTCTCTTTTGCCATGTCAGAAAACACATTCACAAATTCCAGTCCTAATCTGGACATGGGCGTCTTGGGAGGCCATTACTGGTCGTGCCTTCCTTCCCGGCCAGGCTCAGGGCCTTGGATTATCTGATGCCAACTATACCACATTGCAGAAAATGAGAGGTTGGCAGCAGGTGAAAGCAGAAAGAAAAGCATAAACACTGATTCTGAACGCCTTTTATCAAAAGGAGGCCAGGGCAAGCTTGTGGCTCTGGTACTCCACTCTCCATTCTCCTGGAACAAGATGACCTTTCTATTTCCAATTCGTGCTTGTTTTCGATAGGCTCTTCAGAGAGGATACTATTCCTCTCAATTTCAGTTCCAAATCAATCCTCAAGAAATTCTAATGACTCCCTTCACCTTTTCTAACCAGCTCACAGTGAGATTCAAAGCCCACTGAAACATGGACACCAGTCTGTTTGTGGTTATTTACGTGGTGAATTAGACTGTTTGTTGTGCTAGTTGCTTCTCTAACTTCAATGAAATAACATTGACACCCAAGAGCCAGAGTTCTCACTTAGCACTAAGCGGGTCCCTGAACTCCTAAAATCACACAAAAACACTGATAAGCACAGTACAGGGTTTCCAGCAGATTCCCCGAGATGGTTACCCCCCCAAAAAAAACAAAGTTGAGAAGCTCTTACAGAAAGATTCCTCATTTCTCTGTCAAATTTAAAAGAGCAGTGAATATACCACAAATCTGCCACATTCATCCTGAAAAGTCACTCGAATAATCACAACCTTTATGTTTTATCTCCAGATTTAGAATATGCATATACATTGACTTGACAATTGTCACAGAGTCCCAATTCTAGAATTTAGGGTAAAGAGTAATCACACCGAGAACTCAGTCTAAACATTGCAATTGACATTTCCATGTACAGATGTAGCACGTGAAACCCAATTTTAGTGATGAGTCTTAGACTCGTTCTTGAATTACATTCGTGATTTCTGTGTGAAAAGATGAAGCCCTCCTGAGAATCAAAAACTTGTCAGTCTTTTCATTGACTCCAACACAAAACTAACTGTTACGGTTCATGGGCAAATTTCCAGACTAATCTGAAGAGCAAATGGCTCCTCAAAGACATCTCAGGGAAACAGAAGACACAGAGGCTTTTATGAGTGGCGGTGCAGCCACAGACAAATGACCCCAGAGACTCGGAGGTGGGTTCCCCGAGTAGCCCAAAACTTCATTTGCAGGAGAACTGCAGTCTCCACATCCTCAATTCAAAAAATACAAAAAGTCCACCACCAAACTCGCTGCTTCAGCATGGACAAGTGTTACCATTATCCTTTATGCCTCAACCAGGTACATCTTACTCAGACTCTTCTGGAAATGAAACATCATTTAGGGATGCATTTGTCTTTCTGAACTTTTCCACATGCAAAGCCAGGTGCCAGCATGTGCCGCAGGGCACAGCTTTTCACAGTGGAGAAACAGGCCAGCTAGCCTGAATGGAGATGGTAGTGCCTGTTCACAGTCAACTCACTCGAGTTCGAAGGTCAATGTTAGTGATATACCAACAGAAATGTTAATCAGGTCACAAAACCCCACTGTGAATCATGTCAAATTCATCTTTTAATAGTGTCATAAAACAGTCCTGCTCGATCAGTCAAGCCAATATTTAAAGGCTGCCTCCTGTAAGTCAGCATTCGTTACCCAAAGCAATGGAGGAGCAAAGATGTGAACATTCCTGCCAAACCCCTGCTCCATTTTCCTGTTGGGCACACAGAAAGATCACATCTCCCAGCTTCCGGAGCAGCTGGGTGGAGCCACGTGATCAGGCTCTAGCCAATGGGCTGTGGGCAGAGGTAATGTACACTCCATCCAGTCTTGTCCTGCACGCTTCTTGCAGGACCCTCCATGCCCTCTCTCGAAACTGTAGGCAACCCAGTAGACAATGACTGCTAGGGTCTGAATGTTTGCGTGCCCCCAAAATTCCTATGTTGAAATACTAATGCCCGATACAATGGTATCTGGAGAGAGAGAGTCACCCGGCAGAGTCCCTCTGCCACGAAAATAACAGAAAAAGAATTTCCCATTAAGCCCATCAAGTACACAGTCCTGGAAACACCTTGCTTACCTCCACATATAAGCTCTAACAATACAACTTAGAATAAAATAAAGACACACTTCAGCCCGGTTGGTAAAAAGAATTCTCTAGGGCAGAGCTAGCCAAAAGAAATAGAATGAGAGCCACATACTTATTTCAAAAATTTCCAGTAGTCACACTCAAGAGTAAAAAGAAACAGGTGAAACTGAGTTTCACAGCATATTTTATTAGGTCTGATATATGAAAAATACTATCAAAAAGTAATGACTATAAAAATTATAAACAAAAAAATATATATAAACAGGAGATCTTGCCTCCTTTTTTTATGAATTCTTGGAAACCCCGGTGTGTGTTATACACTTAGAGCCCACCCCATTCCAGGCTCACCACGGCTCAAGGGCCTCGTCGCCCATGTGGCTGTGGCTACTGCGCTGGACAGCACTGCTCCAGGGCCTCACCTAGTTCTAGAAGCATCTGATTCTACAAAGGATCACAGCAAAACCCGCCAGCTGAGGCTGAGACCACTTAAGAGCTATCTGGCCTGAGAAGCCGTCTTCCACAAGCCCCTAGTGGAGATCTTAAAGAGCCAGTTTCTAAGACCATAAAACCTCATGCAGAGAACTCACTTCCCTCCTGCTCCATGGTCCGTCTGCATTCCCAGGAACCTGCGGGAACTGCTGTGCCCCAACAGGAACTGTTCCTTCCCTCGCCCTCCCTTCCTGTTCAAATCTTGATGTGTCTTCCCAGATGTGGCCCAGACTCCTCCCACCCAGACCCAGCCCACCGCAGCAGAAAGTAAGCTGTCCTTTCTTTGGCCGGCCTCAGCACTTTCTCTCTCCTCCTGGGACATTTATTAAAACTATATGAACGTGGGTATTTGTTCACATCACATCTCCCCTAGGGTTTACTCCATCTGGGCAACAATGGCATCTCCTCCAGCTCCAACCTGCCCCCACAGGCTCCAGGGCATGCCCCAAATGTGCTCCGCTGCACACACAGACTTGACCTATCAATGGCAAGTGCAGTCTGCCCCCAAATCTATGTCTCAGCAGCTCTAGAGCTGTTTGCAGATGCTGCTATCTTGAAAGAATATACGCTCATGAGCAGGTGTGCAGACCTGAGGCTTGAGAGACTGGATTAGAGTGTGGGCTGCAGCGCCATGGACGCATCACTTCCTCTTCGGGGATTCGAGTGACAGGTGTTCGGGACCTGTTTACAAGCATGATAGGAAACGTGGGCTTGTCGCGTTAGGAATGGCATCCTGGACACATAGCCCTAATGGAGAAGAGCCACTGCAGGCTGGAGGGCCCTCCCAAGGAGACCCCAAAGGCCGCTGCCTTACAAACCCCCGTGCCCGCCCCACGCACAGACCAGCCATCAGTAGCCAGGCCCCTCCAAAAGGACCCAGGTGGGTCCTTCCCTGGGTTCCAGAGCAGGGGGAGCTGGCACCAGGGAGAAGCCCGGCCACTGCAGCTCATCCAGCAGGGAGGGGAGAGAAATAATGAGTCCCAGGAGCGTCTGACTTCTGGAACCTGCCTTTTCCAAAGAGGAAAAGCAGGTGTTCCAAAATACACACACAGACAGAAAGCAGATCAGTGGCTGTTGAGGACATTGTGTGGGGGAGGGGATGATGGGACATGGGACTGTTCTAAAACCAAGTCATGGCGATGGTCGCCCAGCTACACATTTACTAAAACTCATCAAGCTACACTAAAATGGGTGAGCTTTGTGCTATGAAAATTACACTTCTCTAGAGCTGTGTTACATACACACACACACACACGCCTTGAGATTCCTAGTAAGTACTTCATTTACAGTGGAAAAAAACATTTTCAGGATTCCAAATCATATGAAACACTCAGGAGAAGAAAAAAAATCCAAACACTTGGGTGCTATAGCAAGCCTCACTGTCATCTCACTCATATTAAGCTGTTACACATGACCAAGATTCTGATCCACGAATTCCAAGCCATGACTGATCAATGTCCCAGAATGTCTTCAAAATAGCTGAGCACCTGAAACATTCTCAAACCAGACAGTTTCCACTTCTCTGTATTCACTCATCACGTTACTTTCTGTAAGCCCTCATGCTCTAGTCACAGCCTACTAGTAACTGGTGAAATTGACCGAGTAGGTCCCAACCAGTGTTTCAGTTTAAAAAGAAAATAGAGCACATCACACTTCACAAGGGTAATATGCACATGCTATGTCATGAACCTTTTGGCTGTGTGCATGATACAAAGTGGTCTCCTAACTTCCGGTGGCCATGAGCAGTGTACTTAGAAAGGCAGTGCTCCAGGATATACCTATAGGTGGAAGTACCCAGTCACAAAAGCACTACCGTGGTTCATGGGCAGGTTTTACAGACACAACTAAAAGCGTGCAGCCACCCACCAGCCCTGGACAAAGCCCGCCGTGTGCTGGGCCAGACAAGGAGAGCTTCCTTGAATCAGGGCCACCATTTTAGGAGGTGGGTCCATTATCGCCACCCCCACTTTACCTGGGAAGGGACACTGAGCTCAGGGACACACACCTAAGAAGTGGCCGCCAAAGTGGGCAGTGGAGACTTGGAAGAACACTGCTTGGGTAACGAGCAGCTCTCTGCACTCCTGCGGAACTCAGAACTCAGAGAAAAAATTCAAACAAAAAATTAATGGGTTCCAAGAGCTGATAAGGCAGGAACCACCATCCCTGAGGAATAAAGGTGCTGCACTGCCGCTGTAAGAATGAGCAGATATGTACCATTTTCCACTTTTTAATAATTTTATTCCCTTCTACCATCCTGACAAATTCCTAATGAGTATTACTGTGATAAGAGTACAGGTAGGGAAGTTAATGACCACCATCTTGATTTTAATATGGCCAAAATGCTACATGAGGCTCTTACCATAGTCCTTTAAAATAAAATACATTATTATAAAAGTTTGGTTCTTAACTACTGAATATAATGGACAAGAAGAGATACGGAAAAATTTAAAGAAGAGGTTTTAAGGAAGGATTTGGGGGGAAAGAAACATAGTAACAATTGATGGAAGAAGTAAATTCAGCTGGAATGGAAGAGGAAAACTGGCCAAGGGGAGCAGAGAGGCCCAACAGTCACATTCTTTAGAAATGGCACCATGGGGAGACGACCCTGGAAGGTCCTCGCCATCCCTTCAGACAAGGGCACACAGTGGCAGTGACATCACAGTCCTCTGGGCTCTGTGATCTCACTTTCAGATTTGCAAATGCCAAGATCAAGCTCTCTCCTGTGTGTTGCACCCAGTTGCAGAAAGTCTGCGCCAGGCTTCTAAGAATAAGAGCAAAAGGATTTTATCACCTGCCCTTCTCTGCATGATCACCTCCTTCCCCCAACTCCACTCCCCCCAAAAATGACTTTCAGCAGTCATTCCATCTGTTTTCTTTTTTTTTTTAAGATTTTTATTGGGGAATTGGGGGATGGGAACAGCGCTGGGGAATTGGGGGAAGGGGAACAGACAAGTTGCTGTCGTTTTGTTCTTCAGTCTAGTTGTGGAGGACGTTGCTTCACTGGCCCAAGTTGGCACCATCATTGCTCTCTTCCCGGGCGAGGCAGATCGGTCGCTGGCTTCTGGACGGCCGCTCACTGCGGCTGCTGGCCGCTCACGCTGGCTGCTGGCTACACACGGTAGCCCATGGCAACCCAGTGCCACAGGGGCTGCAGCCTACGCCGTTGCCATCGCCTCACGGCAGCCCAGCTCCAGGTCGAGCCGCCGTTCAGCATCCTAGCTGCAGAGGGCAGTGTCACCGGCCCTCACATGTGGGATCCGAACCGGGGCTCTCTGGCGTCCCAAGCCAGTTCTTAACCAACGCGCCACTTGGCCGGCCCCCATCTGTTTTCTTCTGGCATGAGAATTCCACTCTTTATCGATGCATCTTTGCCTACATCACCAGCTGAATTCGTGAACAAAAGCACAGGAGAAGATACCTGAACATCTAAGACACTCAGTCATCCACCCAGCTCATGTGAAGTAATACGTGCCAGGAAAGGATGCGGGAAACAGCTCGAAGGGACAGCGGTTCTTTTAGGTCTTGGATCTCTCCGGGAATCTGAGATAAGCCGTTGATCTCCTCCCTAGAAAAAATGTGCCTACACGTACACCCAAAATGCTGCCCTCATATATGCACAAAATGCTGCCAGTCCGGCAAGTCCAGTTTCGGGAGGCCTGTTCCCAGCTCCTCGCCCAGGGGAAGAGGCACCAGTAAAGAGTGCAGCTCCTGGGGGAGGGCCCGGTTTCGCCAGTGGTGGCGTCAAGGTCTTCAATCCACCCAAGAGAGACAAACCCCAAGACCACTTCTAACCAGCCTCGGGAGGGCAGGGGAGGGTGCTGATGGACTGGGGAGCTGCCCTGGCCCCATGCAGGTGGGGCGAGGGTGGGCATGCAAAAGGAAGCCTCCCCCAAAAGGCGTGGGCCGTGCTGACAAAGAGCAGGGCATGGGAGGCAGGCAGGGTGTGCTATCATCGGATCTGCTTTGTGGAAAGATCCTTTGGGCTGCAGAGAAAGTGGATAGCAGCGAGAGGGACTCGAGGTGTGGGCAGGAAACGATGAGGCCTGAGGAGCGCTGGGCCAGGAAAGCAGTGACGGGGCGGGGGGCCAGGTCCGTGACCCACTGTGAGGCCATTCACCAAGCAGGACCTTGAGCAAGGCGAGGTGAGCAGTGGAATCTCAGCTGTATGCTACGGGAAGAATGAGAGGAACACTCGCACTACTTTGTAACCACTTCTGTACACGTCCACGACTCTAATAGTTTCCCTTCCCTTCCAAGTGATGTCGCAAAGGCACTGAGCTGAGGTCTTTTGCCATGTGCCTGCGCCCGTGCGCACCTGCCCGGGGGTAACTGGTTATGGGTGTAAAGGGTTCTGCACCAGGCTGCCCTGCCTCTCCCAGAAGGCAGGGACAGGTGTCTGTTGCCTTTCTCACGGCATCCGCAGCACGGCCCGATGCACAGCTGTGTGAACAAATGAATGAGTGAATGAGACAGTCCAGGTGCCACTGAGCTGGACTTGGGACGCCCTGTAACGTAGGGCGCTGGCCCCAGAGAGCAGGCGCTGGAGCCGGGACTCTGCCACTTCACTTAATATCAAATGGCAAGAATTGTAGAAAACATCCTCGGAGCAGGACAGAGGGCAACAGTATGTGAGCAGCCCCATGAAGTGCCTTAATAGTGAGCTCCAAATTCTTCTTTACAGCTGGAAACGACGCTCAAGTTCCCCCCTGAGCACAGTAAATATACCGCGTTATAACAACTCCTTGAAACGCTACACCACGTGGATGTGAGCCAGGGCCCATCACCACGGGCATGCCAACTCCAGTTCTTCTTCCCCTCATACCCCCACCAGTCTGGCTGAAATTTCTGCATCCATCAATGTCCACGCTGAGCCTCTCAAGCACAGGGCTGAAATGTGCGTGCAGGCCCTAGGGAACCACGGGCACCAGGCTGGCTGTGCATGCTGGCTCAGAGGCAGTTCCTTGCGGGGGACCCACACTGGGCCCCTCCAAAGGTTCCACCCATCTCAAAATCCCCCACTAGGAAACCTGTGGAACCTCTCCTGCCAGCCTGCAGAGACACCTGTGGCTGTGCCCAGGGCTCCACCTCTGCGGATACATGCTGCTACCTGGAGCCCTGGCCCAAAGCTTTGGCTGGGTAGGATGCCCGGCCTGTTAAAACAAAAGCACAGCACCCAGCTATCTCCAAGACACAAAGCAACACTTAGAACAAATAACCCACTATTTTTTTGGAAATATATTTGTTCTGTCAAACTTGTCAATGCACATCCCCGAGACCGAGCCAAGGGCTCTTGGAGCCTGAGCCCATCAGAGCAGAGTTCAGTAGTGTCACCAAGGAGCACCGATAAGGTAAATGGGACCTGCTTAATTACGTGTGCGGAACTGCCTGGCCTCTTATATTAAGGGAACACTCTTATCAGGACTCTACAGTGAGCTCTTTCGCTGAAGCAAATCTTGTGCGCCAGAGGTCTGCTTCATTATGGCAGAGGGGACACGAGAGAAGTAAGGAGCCATTCCCAGGTCCAGAAACCAAGGAAAACCAAGGGGTCACACTTGCCTGGCTTTGGACATTATGGCCAGGAGGTCCAATTGCAGACAATGAGACTGCACGGTCACAGGCCTTTGTCTTTGGAGCCTCCAAGAAACCAGCCCAGTGCTCTAAGTCCAGAAATCATCTTAGCTCATCTTCTGGCTCCAAGCGCCCCCAGTCCCCTTCCCCTGGAGACGCCACCTCACCGGGAGCCCAGGCGAGCCTACTCCCAAAATTCTCTTCTGCTCTGAATCTTCGTTGAAAGGCAAGTGTCTCCAGATGCCACCACTAGACTTTTCACACCATGAAGTCAAGCATCATAGAGGTCTTCCCACCTCCCCACCTCCCCCAGGTACCTAGCACAGACCCTGACCCTACAGCAGGAGTGAACTAGGCTCAGATGGATGGAGAGATAGCATGAGAAAGAGATGGATGGATGGATAGATAGATGGAGAGAGGGGGGAAGGAGGGGTGGATGGATAAAGGGAAGGGTGGACAGAGAAAAGGACAGATGGCGGGATGGACTGAAGGATGGACAAAGGGCTGGGTGGAGGGGTAGAGAGATAAAAGGTTGGATCAGTGGGTGGGTCAATGGAAGAATGGGTGGATGGAAAGAAAAGCAGATGGATGGATAGACAGAGGAATGGATGAAGGATGCATAGAAGAAAGGTGGGAGAAAGGGAGGGACAGAAGGATGGAGGGGCAGATGGACAGGCAGACAGGTAAAGAACCCATCTACATAGGCCAGTGGGAAGGAAAGCTCTTGAAAAGGAGGAAGTGAATGTCATGAGTTCAGGGAGAACTCCCTCCTCCTGTCCAGTCTCTCCTGTGAGCCAGAATTCCCAAATAAGGCCCCTCAGGATTTATAGGCAAACACATTCCAGACAGGTTCAGGGGCCAGAGGGCAGCCCTGTTCCTTCAGATCTGTTGGGTTTTCTCTCCATAGATGCTTTCCTAACTGGGAGGCTGGAAGGTAACAAAAGAAAGGGCTGAATTCAACAGCAACCACACACCAACCACAGAGAAGTCGCCCCAAATCTTGCTAGTGATTTGATTTTCAGCAGGGCCACTTTGAGAAAGGGTGGGTCATTTGGGGGTGCCACAGAGAGGCTTTCCTGCACTGTCCCTTGTGGCAGCCATTAGCCACACATGGCTTCTTAAAGTTAAATTAATTAAAATTAAGTAAAATTGAAAGTTCACCCTTCAGTTGCACTAACCACAGTTCAAATACTCAAGAAACATGTGGCTGGGTGGCTACCATACCGGACAGGGCAGGCACTGGATATTTCCATCATCACAGAAAGTTCATCACAGAATGTTCTACTGGACAGGACTGCTCCAGATAGCCAAAGGGCACTGAGAGGACACTGATCTCTCTGGGCAAGGAGAGTGGCTGAAACAGGGCAGTACGGAAATGCAGCAAACAACAGTTCACGGAAATATTTTCTCCAAGCAGCATAGATTTTAAGGTTCAAAATCTTAAAACACACTGGCACCCTTCGGTTCACCAATCCCACTAGCATAGTGGTTTTCAACCAGGGGCTAAGTGTCCCAAGCCTCCTAGGGACACTTGGCAACGTCTGAAGACATTTTTGGTTGTCACACTGCCGAGGGGAGGTGTTACTGGCATCTAATGGGTAAAGACCAGGGGTGCTACTAAACATCCTACAGGGCTCAGGACAGCTCCCCACAGAGAATTAGCCAGCCTAATGAAGATCATCTGAAATGCACAAAGAGCTTTGTGTAGAAAGAGGTGCATTCACAGCACCGTGCACAAGAACAACAAAAAGGAAACAAGCCGAGTGGCCAACAATACGGATGGGCTGCAATCAAGTACAGCACGCCAACAATCACTCAGGAGCTACTCACTGAGTACCTACTATGTGCCAGGCTCTGCTCAGTTGCTGTGGACGGACGGAGCAAAAACAAAACAGAATTCCCACCCCTGGGGTGCTCACCTGGGACAATTTTTAAAGTGTGCTTAACAAGACACTAATAACTTGGAAGTGTTTTGGTGATTGGTCAGGGAGAAAGGGTGGCTATAAAAGTACTTCATATATGATCAAGTTTGGGTTCCTCCGTTTACAAAAAGAAAAAAGACTAGAGAAGACACCCAAACGCAGCAGTAATTGTAAGGAGAGAGGGCTGGATGGGATTGTTTATACAAATAAAATAAGTCATTTTTTAAAAGTTTACCCAGAATCCAACATGGCTTCTCCTCTCCTCTTCCCATGAGCCCCAAGGACAAGTGTGGTCATCAGTCAACGCTCCCTGGGTTCCTGCTTCTCTCTGTCTTGGAGAAGGGCAAGCTGGAAGCACATGACTCCAAGGCCGCCTGGGGCCAGCTGGGCCTACAGACATGTTCTGTCTGGTTTGCAGTGCTGGCCCTCGGAATGTTCTACCAAAGCTCCAACAGGTTGCCAACACTGAAACTCAGGAGATTTCATTGCAAACGCCTGGGTGTCTCATGCTCTTGAAAATCGGAAGAGCTGGCACACAAGGATTATGGTCCCCAGAGACAGGAACTGCTTAAAGCTGGTTAGGGCCACTCGATAGCTTGCCACGGTGCCCACCGCGCTGTTACCTCTGACATCTGGCCATTTGGTTGGGGGCCCAGCCCCGGTGGGCGCTTGGGTCTGTAATGACCACACCAAGGTGAGGCGCAGAGGTGGGGAGTCCTTGCTGGGGAATGGCCCGGCAAGCAGAAGGTATGTGCAGAGAGCTACTGCCAAGCGGAGGCAGGCACGCAGCTTGGTATAAATGATGCTCACAGTCTCAGGCATGTACTCTTGGCTGAGGATGAGAGAGCTTGGGGACCCCACCCTAGGAGAAGCGCTATGAAAACTGTAAAGTGCTACTCATTTGTTTAAAAATTCACTGCAGGAAAGCTATTTGAGATGCTAGGTGCCAGGAGTTAACCTCAAGGAATTCAGCTCAGCCGGGGAGCAAATAAACAACAAATTACCACTATGCAATAAATTCCCTCAATGGTAGGGGCACAGACAGAGAGCTATGGAAGCTCAGGGGAGAAAATGGTTCAACATTAACATAGATGATTTTTATGGTCAGCAAAATATCCAATTCTTATCCCCATGTCACACTCCAAAACAATAACACAATGGCATTATAGCTATTTGACCTTTCTTTCCCCTTTACAAACTTCAACGTTTCTCGTTTCCAAGGTCAAGGCTTATCTGCCCAAGTTTCATGGAGGGGTTGAAATCATCAACAAAAATTCATTCATTACTGTGAACAAGATGGAGTCCCATGAGACAGTGGATTTCCACCCTGGCTGCAGTGAGAATCATGGGGGACATTTGGATCGACCCAGGAAGTTGGACTTAACTGACTTGGGGCAGAGCGTGAGCGACAGTAATTTTAAAATGCTTTTCGATAATTGTAGCTTGAAGTCCGAGTGGACAGCACGTCTATAAAAATGAATCCCTGTGCAGTATCTTTTCCTTCTCCTTTCCCGCCCATCAAAATCTGTTCTTAGGAGTCCCTGCGTTGTTCCCAAAGTTTGTGTGGAAGTGAGTCATTTTCGACCAGCAGGAGACAGGGGGCCAGGTGGTAAAGTGGCGCGGAAGGTACGTGCACGGAACATGGCAGGTCCTCAGCCCCTCTGAGCCCAGGCGCCAGCAGGGCCCCACCAGGGTGATAAGGAACGCCGTAGGGAACGCTGCCGGATCAGTGGACGTGTTTTCTCCTAAGAAATTCCTATGAGGCAGAGGACCCTGGGGACCCCACCCTCTCCTGCCCCCATGCCCAGCTTGCTATCACATCAGGACTTTTTTCACTAGAACGCCCCTCCAAAGCCCCAGGATCACCCCACCTTGTCCATCCTGAGCCAAGCCCTCAGCCACCCTTCGGAACTAAGGGCATGTGAAGTAGCGGGGGCAATAGGGTGGCGATATCTTTCTTCAAGGTGGAAAACCACAACATTCCACCTTAACATGATTAAAGTGATGTTTCCAGCAAGCACGAATGGTGCTCTCTCCATCAGAAGAGGCCAAAAATAAATAACCGTGCAGGCCCAGCATCTTACATGTGAATGCTGAGGGGCCCTTCCCATGGGTACAGAAGAAACAGGAAGACAAAATGTCACCTCCTGAGAGACCTGACAAGACGACAGGCCTTGGTGGCACTTCAGGGAGGCTAGGCCAGCTGATTCTCTATGGAACTAACTGCTGGATTCTCAGCTTTGATGACACCTGCCCATTTAGTCAGATCACCGGTCACCTTAGTTAAACTGTTGCTTTGCTATGTAGTTTTTTATTTGTTTTGGGGTAGAGGGGGGCTTATCAGAGCCCCTTAGGTGGCTTGAGGGTAAAGGGGCTGCATTTTGTTTTTATTTTTTAGAAAGCTTCCTAGGTGTTTCGTAGGAAAGCCCAAGGATCACTGGTCCAGATCAGCGGTTCTTAAGCCTAGCTGCTAGTCGAAGCCACCAGAATATTTCAAAAATGGATACCAGTTGCGAATCATATATCTGATAAGGAGCCAGTAACCAGAATATATAAACAACTCCTAAAACCAACAACAAAAAGGCAAACAAGTCAATGTCAAAGTAGGCGAAGGACGTGACTAGATTTTTCTCCAAGATACACAAGTGGCCACCAAGCACATGTGAAGGTGCCCACCGTTATTAGTCATTAGGGAAATGCAGATGAAAACCACAGTGAGAGGCCACTTCACACCCATGAGGTGACAATTTTTTAAAAATCAAATAAACAGAACTAAAAGGAAAAGGACAACTGCTATCTATTCAATGAAATGGTGCTCAGCCATGCTGAGGAATGCAGTTCCGATACACGCTACAACATGGAAGAACCTGGAAAACAATATGCTTGACACAAAAGTCCATATATTCTGTGACTCTGTTTAGATGAAATGTCCAGAACTGGCAAACCATAGAGGTACAAATCAGACTGGCGGTTGCCGGGGCCTGGAAGGACGGAGCAACAGACAGTGACTGCTTAATGGGCACAAGGTTTTCTTCGTGGTCGTGAAAATCTCTTAGAACTATTAGTAGATAGAGGCGGTGGTTACAGAACCCGGGGAATGTACTCAACACCACCAAATGAACCATTTCATATGGTGTTTAATTTTATGTCATGTGAATTTTACCTCAATCTTTAAAAATGGGGCTGGGGGGAATGGATAACAGGACGCTTCCTGGGCCCTACAGATCAGAATCTCCTAGGAGGAGCCGTGTGCACATATAAATATATAGCTTCCTGGGTTAATCTTACATGCATGTAGAATTGAAAAGCATGCAGCCTTTAATTAGTATAAAAAGCAGAGCACTCCTGTGGCTAAGGCCTCAGAAGCTTACCTGATGCAACACTCATCATGGGGAAAGAGTATGACATGCTGCAATGCCCTCTCTCTGAAAAAAAAATCTATGCATTTAAAAAACAACATAAATAGGTGTAGAATTTCAGAAAAATGAAGGTATTCACAGCTGTGAGGCCCTCAAGAGCAACATAAGCAGGATGGTGTGTGAATTAAAAATCACATCCCCAGAATGATAGAAGGACCCATCGTTCAGTCCACAAAGATAAACACAAAACAAACCAGAGGGGTGCCCTCAGTGTCAACAGACTATGGTGTGCTCACTACAAACACCAAGTAGAGCAAATGTTAATGGACGCCTCGGAGAACCAACAAGGACCCCAGGGGTAGGTGAAACTGAGGCTGCAGCCCAAGCCAGCTCAACAGAAGGGAGGACGACCAAGCTCTGAGCTGGCTAACAACCCGTGGTTAGAGATGTCATCAGGCAGAAA
Organism: Hipposideros armiger; assembly: GCF_001890085.2. NCBI lineage: Eukaryota > Metazoa > Chordata > Mammalia > Chiroptera > Hipposideridae > Hipposideros > Hipposideros armiger. Next base: position 2,769,444 of record NW_017731505.1, read on the forward strand.
GGACCTGGCCACCTGGCTACTGATGGCGAACAGTTAGTCTGTGGTTGCTGCAGGAGCCGACCTCGAAGCAGAAATGATGCCTGGGGCTTCCAGTCTACCAAGTTCCAATCCTGTTCACTGTAGAGAGTTCCTGTAGGTATTCCAGAAATGCGGTTTTATTAATATTGATCAGAGATGGTGAGATATTTTATGAAACAATTCCACTGGAGTGGGGATAGTCACCACAAGGGACAGCTATACATGGTACTCATTTGTTCCTTTATAAACAAACCATACTACAATTGACACACTTTCTCCAGCACTTTCTTTTTTTTTTTTTAAAGATTTTTATTGGGAAATTGGGGGGGATGGGAACAGTGCTGGGGAATTGGGGAAAGGGGAACAGACAAGTTGCTGTCGTTTTTTTGTTCTTCAGTCTAGTTGTGGAGGACGTTGCTTCACTGGCCCAAGTTGGCACCATCATTGCGCTCTTCTCTGGCGAGGCAGATCAGTCGCCGGCTTCTGGACGGCCGCTCACTGCGGCTGCTGGCCGCTCACGCTGGCTGCTGGCCACACACGGTAGCCCATGGCAATCCACTGCCACAGGGACTGCAGCCCACGCCGTCGCCAGCGACTCATGGCAGCCCAGCTCCAGGTGGAGCTGTTGTTCAGCATCTTAGCTGTGGAGGCAGTGTCACTGGCCCTCATATGTGGGATCCGAACCGGGGCCCTCTGGCATCCCAAGCGAGTTCTTAACCATCGCGCCACTCGGCCGGCCCTCTCCAGCACTTTCTTTTACTTGCTTCTGGAGAGTTCTGACTTTGATCCTATCTTTCCAGTAAGTGTAAGACCTAATTCAAAAGAACGATGGCCTAAAGGTCACACTTCTTCTTTCCTCTGCTTTCATGGGACGGAAAAACAACTTAACTTCAGTTTCTTCGAAGCCCATTGATTAATACAAGAATGAGAACTGTAATGTAGGGCTGCGTCTTTGGTGAGAAAAAAAACCCTAACTACTTCTTACATCTCCCAACTTTGCAAACATTACCAGCCAACTGCTTCCCAAAACCAATTCCAGTAACTCATATGCTTGCGGTACCATTATGTCATTGACTTGCTTCATAGAAAATTTCCCAATTTTCATTTATTTCCATAGTTTGGAACATGCCAAGAGACCTTCTTCAACTCCAGGTAGAGAGCACCCAAATGCCAGTGAAACATAAAAGAGACCCCAGGAGAGAAAGGAAAGACACAGAGGCGTGCGTGTAGCTGTTACACATTCAATGACAACCTCACCGGTGACACTCACTAGCTCCTGTGAACTCCAAGTTTACCTCTTGCTGCTACCCCACCACCTGCTTGGGATTCATCCACATGGTTTTATAACTCCCAAAATGATAAAAGTAGCATTTGTCCCCAAAGCGACATGCTAGGGTGTTACTTTCAATGGTGCAAAAAGGGATGACATCCACTCTACCCAATGAAAGAGTAGCTACTAACCACTCCAAAACAGATGAAAAGAAAGTGATATGTTTCTCTACATAACAAGATAAAAATTAGCCCATCTGAAGGAAAGGCAGACTTTGGACTCCAAATATTTACTGAGCTGGCTCTAGATTTAGAACTGAGTTGTTGACAATGACTCAGGAAAAACAAGAATTTTATCAGTTACATGTTTATATAAAACTATATAGTGCTCCTTATTTTTAAAGGAGCTGGGTGATAAATGAATGGCATAAGAAAAAGAATTCTCCCTTTTAATAATTTTAAAGGCATGATAAGTACGTGAGTTCTTATTTAAAAATTAAAAGTATGTCTAAAGCCCCAAGATAGAGCTGAAGGTTGGGAGTTACTCAAACAGGAGTTATTGGTTCTGGCCACCGCAGTGGCCCTGAGTACATGTGAATGCAAGAAGCTATTCTTGGTAATCCTTGACATTTTTGTCAATATGCCATCCACATGGTGACATTTTGGAGGTTTATGATATTGGAGGGGGGAGGGTTTGATTTTTGGAGTCTTGGCTTTTACTACTGAGATTAATGAGATGACAATCTTGGATTGGCCTGAGCCAGATCAATCAGATAATGAGCTGTCTGGGATGCCTGCTGAAGCACACAGAAGGGTACCACGCAGCTCCTGAAGAAAAGCCACAAGGTGCACAAACACTGCAGAGTGGGCCACCGTGGGCCAGAGCCTCAACATGTTAGATCCCAAACCACCCAACCATTAAAAAGCAACTACTACCCACCACTTTTTCTTTAATAATAATTTTTAGAAAATCAGTTTCTGGGGCCGGCCGAGTGGCGCGATGGTTAAAAGCTGGCTTGGGACGCCAGAGGACCCCGGTTCGGATCCCACATATGAGGACCAGTGACACTGCCCTCCACAGCTAAGATGCTGAACAACAGCTCAACCTGGAGCTGGGCTGCCGTGAGTCGCCGGCGACAGCAGGTGGGTTACCATAGGCTGCTGAGTGTAGCCGGCAGCCAGCGTGAGCGGCCAGCAGCCGCTGTGAGCGGCCGTCCAGGGGCCAGCATCTGACCTGCCTCGCCCGGGAAGAGCGCAATGATGGTGCCAACTTGGGCCAGTGAAGCAACGTCCTCCACAACTAGACTGAAGAACAAAACGACAGCAGCTTGTCTGCTCCCCTTCCCCCAATTCCCCAGCACTGTTCCCATCCCCCGAATTCCCCAATAAAAATCTTAAAAAAAAAAAGAAAAGAAAAGAAAATCCGTTTCTGAACGCAAAAATCTGTAACATTACATGGGCATTCCAAAAGCATATCTGCCACTTCTCTAAGGACATACTACTTAAGTACACAGCTCGACTGCTAAAATAACAAGAACGAATCCATCTGCCACACGCCAGTTCCTGTTCCACAGAGTTTCTTGCAGCCGCCATCAGCAAGGCTGAGGCAGAGGCCAGGGAAAGGCCCAGCTCCTTTGTGCTCATCCAAACACCAGCCAAGCTGTCCACTCTGACAGAGCCCTGTACTCCCCATGCCGGCAAGCATTCTGAGTGAGGGCCTCAGACAGGCGACTGCGACACAGGCTCCAGGTCCCTAAGAAACCATGTCTAGGTCTGGGAGTGCCCCGCTGCTACCGCTCAGCCTGAGCCACCATCACTTGGCCCTGGGGACAGCCACCATCACTTGGCCCAGGGGACACCATCTCCAGCTTAGTCTTCTTGCTTCCGCTCTTATCCCCTCACACGCAGCAGAGAGACCCCAACAAAATGGTAACTCTCCCCAACGGAATGGCTCCCCCACCTGCTCAGTCATAACCAGAGTCCGTACAGCAGCCCAGAGGCTCTCCAGGAGCTGCCTCGCCCCGAGCACCCTCCCCACCACTCCTGCCTCGGCACCCGTGCCTCCTTCTCACTGAAAGCCTCAGTCATAGACACCTCAGGCTCCCTCCTCACTGCCTGCAGACATGGCTCAAAGGCCCCCTTAACAGTGAGGCCCCCCTGACACCCTACACAAACTAACCACACTGCCCGGCCACCTCACCTTGCTGGACTTTTCTCCCCACAAAGAGTACTGACATGCTCAGTTATTGCCGTTTGCCACACGGCATGTAAGTTAAGCCCCACGGGGCAAGGTCTGCCCGAGAATGGTTCACTGGGGCAGGCACCCCTCGAGCAGGTTCCCAGCCTCAGCACTGTTGGCATCTGGGCTGAGTCATTCTTGGTGGCAGGGGGCAGCAGTCCTGTGCACTGGAGGATGTTAAACAGCATCCCTGGCCCCCACCCCCTGGATGTCAGTATGAACACCTCCCCACAAGCCGTGACAATCGAAAATGTCTGCAGATACAGCCAAATGTCCCCCGGGGGGGTGTGAAACTGCCCCTAACTGAGAACCACAGTTTTAGTGGAATTGGAGAACCTAAGGGTGGGAATATCTTTTATAGCTTAGGACACGTGCTGCTAGAAAAATACAGAAGTTAACTGTTGAAGTGGCTGAACATTTTCAGGTACCTCTCTCTAACCCCTTTTCACCCACTTTCCCATTGCCCACCACTGGCATGTGACCCCACAAGAACGAGAACTTTCCAGAGGTATCTCCATGGACATGCTCTGAGAGTTTTTTCCCAAGGCCCAAACAGCACATTGATTGGGGTAAACTTAATGTCATCCCACAGGTAAGTTCACCTGTGCATGTAAATGTGCATCCAAAAGTTGTTAATACATATAAGGAAACCATTCCGTGGATATTGCACAAGCTTGCAGAGAAGATATAGCTGAAGATCTTGACCTTGATTCAACTCCTAGTCTTAATGTCTATCCAATATTAAGTGTCTATTAATTATGAAACAAGGTCTAATCATATGGTAAGTCTCTAACATCACTGAGTGCTAAAAATACCAACCTTCAGAACAAGATATATCCATACCTGGGAATCAATAATTCTGTACATATTTGAGGTATTTTCAGATTTGTATCCAAGCTAATACAATAATGAAAGTTAAAGATGCAAAAGCTTTGGTTGTGTTAACATGTTACATAAACAAGCATGACATCAATCACAGGTTGGCAAACTAGGGCTCGCGGGCTAAATCCAGCCTACCTCCTGTCTTTGTAAATAAAGTTTTACTGGAACACAGCCAGGTCCATCCACATTTAGGTATTGTCTCTGGCTGCTTTGGAGCTACAACAGCAGAGCTGAGCAGTTGCAACAGAGACCCTATGGCCTGCAAAGTCTAAAATCTATCTAGCCCTTTACCAAAAAATCTTGATGGCTCTGCTGTCACCTGTTACCTCTCTCTCGTAGCGTATCATTTCCAGCAACTTCACTTACCCAGCCACAAAACCAAGAGGACACAAAGAACAGCTCCAAGCAGAGAGGGAAAATAGCCATGATGAACTCAGAAGCAGAAGTGACACCATGGAGAGGGATATTTGATAGGCAGAAGAAAAAAGATGTTGAAGAATCACAAAGCTGAATGACTATTTAATATGAATACAAGAACAATTAAAATGTGTCTAGTACACTCTAGACATCGACCTAAGTGCTCCCATTTTATGGAAGAAGAAACTGAGGCTCAGAGAGCCCAAGTAACCTGCCCTAGGACACACAGTAAGTGGCAGAGCCAGGAGTCAGATCAGTCATGTCTAAAATCAGGCTTAGCCTGGGGCAGCCAAGTGGCGCGTTGGTTAAGAGCTGGCTTGGGACGCCAGAGGGCCCCGGTTCGGACCCCACATATGAGGGCCAGTGACACTGCCCTCTACAGCTGAGATGCTGAACAACAGCTCGACCTGGGGCTGGGCTGCCATGAGTCGCCGGAGACGGCAGGTGGGTTGCCATAGGCTGCTGTGTGTAGCCAGCAGCCAGCGTGAGCGACCAGCAGCCGCTGTGAGCAGCCGTCCAGAAGCCGGCGACTGGTCTGCCTCGCCCGGGAAGAGCGCAATGATGGTGCCAACTTGGGCCAGTGAAGCAACGTCCTCCACAACTAGATTGAAGAACAAAAAGACAGCAACTTGTCTATTCCCCTTCCCCCAATTCCCCAATAAAAATCTTTACAAAAAAAATAAATAAAATAAAATCAGGCTTAGCCACACTTGGGCAGTCCTCGCAGTTAGTGGCACATTCTAGGACATACCTATCACTGTGTGCACCCCTACAAACCCTAACTAACAAGAAATTATCACATTTGAATATATCGAAGGAGAAACAAATAGCAGGTAACACAATTTTAAGAGGTTCTTCCTCTATATGAAAGATAAGAATGCTGATATTTAACCCAAGTATTGGTCCTTTATCCACAAACTTCATTTTACTCCAAACAGGGCCACACAATCAGATGTCAACTTTTCTAAAACAAACAGCAGTGCTAGTGAGTTGTCCTATAAGATAAATTCCTCTGAATGAAAAAGGTGGTTGCTTTGGTGAAAACCACCTATATTTTGAATCTAATGATGATTACCAAGTGTTACATGATGGTATTCTCCTCTTACGGTTGGCAAAACTGTCCCATCTTTGCGACTTCCCTATAATTCTAAAACACTCCAAAATGGAAGTGTATTCAACCAACAACCAACCAACCATTCGGCTGCATTCATCCCATACCTAGAACTATCCCCTAGGGCAAACATGAAAAAAAAAAACCACTACGGAGAAAATAACAGCACATAACAGCATTATAATTACAGTACTTATCTAATCATAAATATCAGAAAGCAATTTAAGTGGTCAAAAACAAGATTACTTAACTTTTTATTTCAAAATAATCATAGATTCACAGAAAGTTGTAAAGACATGCACAGGGAGCTTCTGTGCAGCCTTCACGCAGCTCCCCCCAGTGTCATATCTTATAGTACAACCCAAACCTGGAAGCTGACATGGGAGCAATCCACAGAGCTTATTCAGAGTCCGTGCCTGTGTGTGTGTGTGTGGTTCCATGACATTTCATCACATGTGCATCTTCTACAACTACAACCAAGATAGAGAAACAGTCCACCACTACAAGCATCCCCCACCCCCACCCCTGCACACTTTTATAGCCACACCCACCCCTGCCCCCATCCCTCACCCTTGACAACCACTAATCTGTTCTCCAACTCTATATATTTTATGATTTTAAGAAAGCTTTTTTTTAATTAAAGATTATTGGGGTGACAATTGTTAGCAAACTTACATAGATTTCACGTGTACAATTCTGTAATACATCACCTATGTATCACACTGTGTGTTCACCACCCAGTCAGTTCTCCTTCCATCACCATATATTTGATCCCTTTACCCTCATCTACCACCTGCCTCCCCCCTTACCCTCTGGTCACCACTAAACTATTGCCTGTGTCTATGAGTTTTGGTTTCTTTATTTGTTTGTCTTGTTCCTTTGTTGTTTTCAGTTTTGTATCCCGCATATCAGTGAAGTTATATGGTTCTCTACTTTTTCTGTCTGACTTATTTCGCTTAGCATTATAATCGCAAGATCCATCCATGTTGTTGCAAATGGCACTATTCCATCTTTTCTAATGGCAGAGTAGTATTCCATTGTGTATATGTATCACCACTTCTTTATCCAATCATCTATCGAAGGACACGTTGGTTCTTTCCATGTCTTGGCCACCGTAAATAAAGCTGCAATGAACACTGGAGTACATATATTTTTACGGATAAATGTTTTCAGATTTTTTTGGGTAGATACCCAGGAGAGGGATTGCTGGGTCATATGGTAACTCTATTCTTAATGTTTCGAGGAACCTCTACACTGCCGTCCATAGCAGCTGCACCAGTCTGCATCCCCACCAACAGTGTCTGAGGGTTCCTTTTCCTCCACAGCCTCTCAACACTTGCTATTATTTGCCTTGTTGATGATGGCCATTCTAACTGGTGTGAAGAAAACTTTTCAAATGGAATCATGCCATTTTCCTTGTGTGCACTGCGTCGGCTAGAATCGTACGGTAGTTTAGAGTTTGACCATCTCCAGGTTTCCTCTAAAGGGGAATGGGCTATAGCGGCTCTCCCTGTGACAGTGGTCCCAGAGGGTCTTGTCTTCGTTTCCAAGTCTGTGAATGGGGGTGGGGAGGGGTAGAGAGCAGCTGGGTTTCTTCTTTCCCTCTGCATACTCTGAGCAGGCACATATGTGCACACGCATGATTCCCATAGTAGGGATGGGGAAGGGTGCTCATTTGTCTGAGGTCACACAAGAATGAGAGTCCTATACCTGAGTTCTCCCAGGAACTAAAACTCTTTGTACCATGAAACCTTAGCTTTTTAACTGTGTGTGGGACTTTTTTTCCAGCTTAAGTGAGATATAATTGACAGGTAACATTGTGTACATTTAAGGGATACAAGGTAATGATTTGATACTAATTTTTTGCAATATGATTGCCACTGTGCCTTAGGTAACACCTCCATCAAGTCACATAATTATCATTTCTTTTTTGTGGTCAGAACACTTAAGATTTCCTCTCTTGGTAACTTTCAAGTATACAATACAGTACTGTTAACAAAAATCACAATTAGATCCCCAGACCTAACTGTATTGTTAATGAAAATCTTTCTAAAAGTGGTTATTGGCCTGCCTTCTTATATAAAGAAGTCTTTAATTTGCATGTTATTTAAATGATCTAACTTTCTCTGGTTCTCTTATAACAGATGCAACATCCTTTTGGGGAGAGAAGTTTCTACTGAGGGTTGCTTGACTCAAAGGTTCCCCGCTGGCTTTTATAATTCTGAGCGCCTTCTCCCTAGTTGATTAGACTTCCCTCTGGGATCTTCTTATCCTGCACCCTGCCACCCCATCCATCCACACCCCAACTGACCAATGGTTACCTTCATTACACCCCAGATTCTCCTAAGATCAGGAGTCAGCAAACGTTTTCAGTAAAGGGCCGGACAGTAAATAGTTTCAGCTTTGCAACCACATGGTCCTGGTGCAGCGACCCAACTTTGTCATTGCCGTGCAAAAGCCGCAGACAATAAACGCATGAGCGTGGCTGTGCTCCAATAAAACTCTATTTACGGACATTGAAACTTGAATTTCACATACCTTTTACAAATTACTCCACTTCTTTTGATTCTTATTCAACCATTTAAAAATGGAAAACCTATTCTTATCTCACAGGCTGCACAAAAACAGACAGTAGGCTGGATTCGGCCCGCAGGCTGCTATTTGCAAACCCCTGTGCTAAGATCTCTCAGGACCAGCCATCGCATGTGGGAAACAGTTTATACTCAGTAAACATTGGTTGGTAGACTAATGACAAGCACTGTCATTCTCACTGTACATCTAGGAAATCTACCCACAAAGAAATTCAGGGACTTGAGCGGCGGCGTGCGGTGCAGGTGGCAGGTGGCAGGAGCTGACTTCCGCACGCTCTGACTTCAGGGCTGACCTGCCCCCACCGTTGGTTTACTATTTTGTGTAGGTTTTTTTGTGTCCCAGCTGCCTTCTCATCTCCCTGAGGAAAAGAGCTAAGCGATGTTAATTACTTGTTATCCTCCCATGCACCAGGCACAGACATAGAGTCCAGATATTAAAAAGTCTTGCCACATATTACTCTTTTGGCTTTCTGTTCCTAATTTTCGAAAGAAATATAAAATAGTTTATACTTCTCTCTTTCTCAAAGTAGCAAACTAAAAGCTAAATTAATCTCTTTTCTTTGATCCTCAATTTTCCTTAAAGGGGAGTGACTGCTCCGTGGACAAAGTTCACACAGCTGCCCTCGGTCAGGATCACAAGATGGTGTGTCCCCTGCATTAAACCAAACACAGAAGCACAAAACCAGATCCCTATGATGTAGATGAACCTCAAAAAACATGATGCTGAATGAGAGAAGCCTGACACAAAAGGCCACATAACGTATGATTCCCTTCGTATGAAATGTCCAGAACAGGCAAACCCACAGGGACAGAAAGCAGACGGGTGCACTGTCGGGGGCTGGGGGGAGGGGAATGGAGACTACTTAATGGGTACAGGGTTTTCTTTTGGAGTGAAGAAAATGTTCTGAGACTAGACAGAGGGGGTGGATGTAAAACACCGTGACTGTACTAAATGCCACTGATTGTTCACTTTAAAATAAGTAATTTTGTTATGTGAATTTGACATCAATAAAAATACATTTTTTAAAAGAATGCTGGTAGAGCTGTATATTCTTTTTTCTTCCTTTTTTAAATTGAGATATAACTGACATGTGACATTGCGTCAGTTTTAGATGTACAACATGATTTGATATAGTATCTATTGCAAAATGATCCCCACACAATACTTACAAATTTTTTTCTTGTGATGAGAGCTTTAAAATCTTCTTTCTTAGCATCTTTCAAATATATACTAATACAGTATTACCATATTGTTAATTAAAGCCACCATGCTGTAGTCACAGGAAAAAATTAATAGTATAATCACATTTATGTAAAATCGCAAAACAAAAGTCTGGGTTTATGCACATATATTTAGGTAAAGGTGTAGAGAAGATTCTAGAATAACACAGAGCAAGCTGCATATTTTTGTGTGGTGTCATTCTCATGGGGCAAGAATGTTTCGATGGGTTTCCATATAATAGAGAAAACACCCTAGTTCCCTGTGGGCCTGAACATTTGAAAGGGCATCCACGGTCCGTTCCACACACATCTGTGTATCGGAGCACAGCACTGACCAAGGATTGAGAGCGGGGTCTGCACAGGTGGTTGCAAAGAAAACTCAACCAAGCAGCTCTTGGGTTACCATGATCCGAAACTATTCAATTGTTACTAAGTTTTCACTGCTTTGGCTGCATCAATCAGTTGATCACTCACATGAAGTGCATTAAACTACATAAATGAGTACAACAGACTTTAGGAGGGCCTCCTATCAGAATAGCATCGCCCGTTCTTTAAAATTTTTAATTTTCTCTTAGAAGTAGGCCAGTGCACACGAAGGGTATTTTGGGACAGAAGAAGAAAAATGGAGGAGAGGGTGCGAATATGGGCAGCTGCAGCCAGACCATCCCGGAGCTGGTCCATCAGTCGTCCTTGGGCCAGGAAACCTGAAATTCCCATTCCAAACTCTCACGGGCTTCACTCAAGTACACCCACCCGTCCCAATGTAACTGCACTTCCAAAAATTATCGGAGATCAGGGGAAAAAAGGCACGAGAAAAATTTTTTTAAAAGACAGGATGAGCAATTCTCAAGCAATATGCAATAAAAGTGCAATCTGTTATAATTTGGAAATTCCAAATGCACAGTGACAGACTGAAAGTATCTACCCAAGATCAATATCATTACACTATATTGAGTTGTAACATCACCATTAGAAACAGGTGTGCATTCAAAACTCCGGGACTAGAAACTTGCCAGGGAATTTTACACAGGAGATGGAGGGGGGAGGGCTTTTTAAATTCACATGTATAATACCACCCTGTTTTCCTATGCCGAATTTTCTCATTTAACTCTTTGAAAAGTTAATATATTCACGTGGTTCAAAAAGCAAAAGGGATAACAAGATATATTGCCCATCCCAGTCCCCTCCTCACCGTTCCTACCACCATCTCCCCTAAAGAGGTACACAAACAAATCTGAATATAGACACTTATTCCTCCCTCTTGAGGCACACACACCGGGCCCCTTCTACACCTGTACATGCCACAGACTTCCTCATCTCTGTCCTCCAGACCAGCGACTTTCCAACCTGGCTTCAGTGCAGTGCCTACATGCGAACAATTCAAGCTGCCTTGTAGCTGGGGCTGCTGATATGTGGGACCCAGGCTCTGCATGCAGCCCCCTCATTCCTGGACCCTCGCCACAGCCCACACTAACCCCAGTTTATATAGGAGGAAACCAAAGCTGCAACAGGTTAGAAGGAGACCCAGTTAGATAAATGACAGCCACGACCCTAAGGCAGGTCTGTCCAGATGATCCACAGAACCAGGGCACCTTCTCCTCCTTGAAAAACAAATGATCATCTCTGCCCAATTTGCAGAGAAAAATTAATAAACTCATAAAGTCTCTCGATTTTAAGATTTCCAGCTCCAATTTTGTTAAACATCAGCACCTCCTATGTCACTTTTCCACTAGCCCTGGCACAAAATGGTTGTGACTCTTGGCTACACTCTGTCATCTCCAGAGGAGCTTAAAACATGGGGCCACCTGGGCCCCACGTGCAGAGGGCATCCAGATTCCTGAAGCTCCCCGGCCAGGTTGACTGCATACCACTCGAGTAGGGAGGCCACTCCTGGTTATCAAGGAGCCAAGGACAGCAACGTACCAACAAGAACAGACAACAGCTGATCACGGCCAGCCCCAGACCTCGTTCCTTCCATCGAGTACACGAGGTCATGTTTATATTTTGACATTGTAAACATATGAATGGTCATTTTTCTGTGAGTAAAACAGTTGGGAGTTGACATAATGGAATGAAAGACATAGCTATTTCCTGTATTCTGCAGGGAACGCCTCAACAGGGAGGGCACTTCAGGGCGGCTTCCAAATGGGCGCCGGCCGGCCACAGTGGAACAGTATTTGGCAATGAAAAGGAATGGAGTGCTGATCCATGCTGGGACACAGATAAACCTCCAAAAACATCATGCTGAGTGAGATAAGCCAAACACACAAGGCCACAGACTGTGTGACTCCATTTATACGAAATATCCAGAATAGACAAATCCATAGAGACAGAACACATGAGTGCTTGCCAGGAGCAGAGGGAGATGGGGAGTGACTGCTCATGGGTACAGGGTTTCTTTTGGGAGTGATAAAAATGTTCCGGAATTAGATCGTGCAACGGTTGCACAACCTTGTGAATATACTAAAGATCACTAAAAAGGGTGCATTTTATGGTATGTGAACTGTATCTCAGTTGTTTAAGATGGGGATAATGTTCAGGGCAAACCCAGTTAGCCCATACATTCAGAGGGCTCCCCCGCACTGGAGACAGGCACCTTTCCACGGACAGGGCTCAAGTGGCAGAAGAATGCACCTCCTGTGGTGGCTATCTGGTGTCCTGACCCAAGCTCCACACGGCCCAGAAATATCGCACTCCCCTTAGCAATGCTCTGTCTCCTGGTAGCACCGAGCCTGGAGCACAGGAGTCACTCAGAAGATCTCCGGCCTGGCTTGTGACCTACCCACATGTGAACAACTCAAGCTGCCTTGTAGCCGGGGCTTGTCCCCTTGGGGCTGGCCCAGCCAGCTCCCTTCCTCCTTCCCTCTCTCTCCCTTAGCCCCTTGAGCTTGAAGGAAAGAAAGAGGACCCTCCAGATGCAAAATGCTGGAGATTCCACAGCTCCATATGCGGTCTTTCAAGGTGCCCTTGTCCTGTCTTTCTAGAGCTCCCGAGCAAAGGCACAGGCAATCCTCTCACCAACCCCTGGTCCACAGAAGGAACCGAAACGAGTCCGGGCATCTTAGACCTCCTGAGAAGCCCCCACCCGCACACACCCAGGCCAGGCCAGCCCTCGAGGTTGCTGCAGAACACTGGAGTGTTCACAGATTCATTTTCCTCTGTTCCACTGTGTGTATGTACACACTTGACATTCACTAACTACCTATCAAGTCGATCGAGGATATTCTAAAAATTGAAGAATACACTCAGACTAAAATACATGCCCAAAGTTTCATATGCTGCTATTACTATTTGTATGGTGTAGTAAGTTCAGAGTTTTTCATATAAATATCTTCTTCATGGAAACACAGAAATCAGGCCTCTGTGGTCTTATCGTCTGTTATGTAACAGCTCAGTAACTGTCAATCTGCTTGAAACAAACTCAGCTCCTTAACAGGAATCATCGTAACCAAGTAGACAGTAGTTCAGGGTTCTCAACCTGGCCGTATCACTCCCCCAGCGGACATTTCGCACTCTCTGAAGGCACTTTTGGTTGTTGTGACTTGGGGAGGGGTACTACTGGCATCTAGTGAGTAGAGACCAGGAATGCTGCTAAACATCCTATGCTATGCAGGACAGCGCCCCCACAAAGAACTGCCCAGCCCGATACTAACAGTGCCAGGCTGAGAAACCCTGCTTGAAGGTAACACCTGCCCTAACTGGATACCTTTTAGGACGCTGCCCATCAGCAATACAGTAAAGTGAGTGACTCAACATGCTTCTGTGTGCAACCACGTCACTGAACACACACAGTAACAGCGGCAACAGCGGCAGCCAAAACAACAGAGGTCCACGAGCGGGGTTAACAGAAGGCCTTTCGGGGGCCCCTGGGAGTCTCAGTTCCTCCTAAGGTGTCAGCAACATTCCTTTGGCCCCTCTCCTGATTTCACCTGCTCTGTGCAAGAATCAGCTAAGTCCTAGGCACTCCTTGCTCCCGTCACAATGTCTCTTACATAATCCCTGCCTTTTGTAGGCTAGGGCCTGCATCTCTCTAGCTCAGGCCCATCGTCATCTGGGAAACCTCTGATCATTTCCAACCGGCCTCCCCTCTAGGAAATCCACCCTGCCCACTGCCCCGTATTCGGCTTGCTTAACAGATACGACTTGGTGCCTAATGTGAGAAGACTCCAGGCTCAGTCCACAAGAAATGAGGAACCCTAGGGGTGTTGTGAGGAGCCAGGGGGAGAAAATGGATATAAAAAGCTTAGTATGGCACCGCCTAAGCACGCGATAAAAATTAGCTACCGTGGTTGTTAGCGAAGACACTATGCTGACCAGATGCTTCCTGCTCACTGGGAAAACAATGTATGGGGTGGATTAGTCTCCTACCGCTGCTATAACAAAGTGCCGCAAACCAAGCGGTGCAAAACCACACAAATTGATTATCTCACAGCTCTGGAGGTCCAAAGTCCAAAATCAGTTTTGTTTGGCTAAAATCAAAGTGTCAGCAGAGCTGTGTTCCATCCACAGGCTCTAAGGAAAAATCCATTTCCTTGCCACTTCCAGCTTCTAGAGGCTGCCTGCATTCCTTGGCTCATGGCCACATGACTCCCAACATCTGCTTCTGCTGTTACATCTCCTTTTCTCACTCTGACCCTGCTGTGTCCCTCTGGTAAGGACCCTTGTGATTATACTGGGCCCACCCAGATAATCCTGGATAATGACCTCATCTCAAGATTCATTCCTAACTTAATCCCACCTACAAATGTTATTTGCCATGGAAGGTAACATCAATAGCTTTCTGAGGCTAGGACATGGGCATCTCTGGGGAGCCCTTATTCTACCTACCATGGCAGGGAATGGGAGTTTAAATATCAAACAACAATGAATGAAAGATAAAAATAACCGGTGGGTATAACATGGTGCAAGGGGCAGTTACCTAGCCAACGGAGGGTCAAATACAGGTAGTAGAGCTGGGCCGAACTCTGGAGTTGGACAGACGCTGCCCCTAGTTGGCTATGGGGAGCAAGGTTACTAAGTCACCCTCCCTTAGCCTAGTTTCATCACCTGCCCACCCCCACTTGTGCAGCCAGTGTGGGTTTTCAGTGCAAGCATCCACGCAAATGCCTAGAGCACTTGGCACATGGTAAGCACTCCACATATGTCTGCCATAACCACAGGCCGAAGGGATTCCAGCGAGGAGAAACCAGGCGGCAGGAATAGCATGGTGAGGCTTTAGGGGGAAGGGCAGAAGCACAGCATAAGCCTCATGGAGGTAGGGACCTGTCTGCCGGTGCTCACCACTGGAGTCCTAAGCCCTGGAAGAGTGCCTGACACTGCAAGGCTGTGCAATAGTCATTGACTAAATGAATGAATGAACGAATGAACAGAGGCAGATGCTTGAAACAGAGTAGGGACTATGCAGTTGGGTGGATACTGGAAAGAGCACTGGTTCCGGGTCAGAAGGCACAGCTCAAGACCTTGTCCTTCCAACTGCCGGAAGGATGCACCCCTTGGCTATGGCCCTCGAGTGCGAAATGAGGAGCTCGAACAAGACAGCTCTTCGAACCCCAAAACTTAGGAGTCTAAGTTATGTGTGGTCTTCCCAAGTCTTACCTCCCTTACACAAAGACTGGGTGGGTCAAACTGTCCAATTCCCTCATTTATTCTGAAAACACCCAGCGCTTCCTCGTCTCCGGCACTTTTCTCGAGTTCCCCCTTTTCTTCTCCAGCACTGAGAAAGCATGAGAAGCCCTCAATCCAGGAGACCAATGGATGAGGAGAAAGACGCCCCCAGGCTCCAGTGAGCTCTCCCTCCTTTTCTCAGAAGCCATCACCACCTAATAATGGGACCTGGTAGGATCATCATTGGCTTCATTTTATATGTCTTTCTCCCATCCCCGGACAAACGTCTCCATCTACCATCCAGCACACAGGAGGCCTAGAATCTCTATAAATAATTCTTCATTTGACTGGATTTAAAGGGGAATAACTGAACTCGTAGAACTTAGCTCTGCTTTTATTCCGTCTGATTAATTTTACTGGATTTTTGAGAAAGGCATCCAACATTAGCGAAGGGACCTGCGCTAGAAGCAGCTCACCAGGGTCACCAGGTGACCTTTAACACCTGACCCAAGGGCTCCTGAAGTAGAACCCACCAGAGAAGGTGAAGCACTTTATTTCCACCGCCAAAATCGGAGTGAAAGGGAAGAAAAGGAAACCAAACATCCAGGAGCTATTTTTGGAAATGAATGACTTTTCCATTCACTTTTAAAAAAAAAAAAAGGAAGGAAGGAAAGAAAAGAAAGATATTAGACCAAGAATAGGCCGAGAAGTAGTAGTTGATAATCTCAATGGAAGAAGGTTCTTCCAGGAGCCCACCTCTTATGGCCTTACAAGCAAGACACGCCCCAATGTTCATACAAACACTACCTATACTCTTTTAAAAAATGAAAAATTGAGAAATCATTACATGTTTATCAGAAAGTTTATATAATCCCCAAATAGACTCTGTGGGGTAAATATAGTAAATGCCCTACTAATTAATACTAAGTAAAGGTTCCAAGAAGGTAGCAATCAGTGATGTCATCTGGCTCTATGCTGTGGGGCTTCGACCTGGCCAACTCCCGAACCATGGGTTGTTTTTTTGTCCTTAAAGCAACAGCCTGTCTGAAGGCCTTTGAAGATACCACAGGACTCCTCCATGTGGCGCAGGTCAAATCCACCTCGTGAGCAAATGGATCCCTAAAAGCTTTTGTCATGATATCATCTGGGCCTTCCAGCACCATCATGATCATTTACTCTCTGCTTTGACCTCAAATGTGATACAGTCCACCATTCTTCGGCTGCTCAAGGTTGGCATTTCCAGTACTGTGCAATAAAACCTGAGCTAGGGGAAACACAACATGAAGTCTCAACCACCTAGTCCATCTATAGGAGAGTATCAACACAACCCTGCAGGAAGCACACGTGTATATATACAACCGTCCAAGGCACTGCGTGTTTCCAAAGGAAGCAAAAATGTTCTTCCCATATTGTCTGCCTAAATGGTAAATACCTTTCCATAAAGTGGTCATTGAACTCCAAGTTAATATATGTAGAATACAGACGTGCCACTAATGTAAGCCACACAAGACTCACCCACGGAAACTACCAGCTATAGAAATGGTGAATTAACTTTACACTTTTTTAAGAAAGGTTTTGGGTAAGATTCCCAGAAAACTCTGAAAATTACCCTCACTGATCCGCAGAGAAGGTGAATTTAAACCTAAGATGGGTTCCTAATCAAACTAAAAGAATTCTGTTTTGAAAGGGCTAAGATGTTTTACACATCTGTAGCCACATCTGTAAAGATGTTTCCTTAGGCTTGCAGCCCCTTTGTTGTGACTTGAAAAAGAAAGTACAGCTACACTAATTCACCAACACGCCCTGAGATGGCAATGTCCAATGCTGTGAAATACAACAATGAATGGAATGAGTAGAAAACTGGAAGAGATTGTTTACAACCATTGGCCCTCGGCTACTTTGCTTGCAGGAGGATATTTTACGCTATTACAGTTTCTACTACATTATACATGAAATGTTTCAGGTCAGCAACAAGTTCTATCTAACCTCCATTCAAATTCCTTCACAATTTTATTTTCTTTAAAAACCTCTTTATTGGCCTCTCTCCTGTCAGTTCTCACTTTGGGAGCTGTTTGGGGAAAGTCCTCATTTCTTAAACACCGTTTTCTGGTCATGTGAATCAAAGGTGAATCAAATTTAACTGTCAGACAAGCATGGAGAAGATGTGCTCCGACACAGTTTTTTCCACATAATAAAACAATTCCAACTTTAAAGGCTACCCGGTCACCTATAAAAATCTATAAAAATCGGCAGGGTTCTGTTTTGAAAGAAGAAGAAGAATGACTATTACACCATTTACACCCTTCAGAGACTCCACTTAAATGTTTGTGGCTTGCCGAACATTCCATACATATTTCGGGCAAGGTATTATGGGAGCTGAAGTGCAAGCTGTCCCCTGCTGAATTTTCACTCACTATAAAAACAATGTCTCATAAAAGTATACACGTTTTTACTTTACCAAAAAACGTAAAATATCCACTTTTGTTCACTCAATCGACACTTTTAGCATTAGAAACAGGACTTTTTAAAAAGCCCTAACATAAGCGGTCTGAAAAGGGTGAGAATGTCATTCAGTAACAGATTTCTGGAAGGAGAAACATAGGCAATGTGTACGAAGTACACAAAAGGAGGATTCTACAAGCTGACTTCTGCAGAGTCTGCTCACCTATGTCCTGGGTCGTACCATAAAAATGGAAATTCTTACATTTATACTTTTCATCACGAATTCCCACTCCAATGTAACCACAACTGTTTTATATTACCCTCATAAAATGAACCTTAGCCTTTTCTAAGCAAAACAGTATTTTTAATTGGTTCATTTTCCAGTTGTTTGGGTTTTTAACAGACATACAGGATAAAAGGGCACCACATTCCAAGCAGTTCTACCAATTCCAGAACCATCCAAGGCTTGATCAAACAGCTGTGGCTCTAGCCTTTGGTTAAAATTATAATATGATCTCACCTGATTTTCAAATAACTAAGCATCTTTTTAACCCATAAAACCGTGCTATGATTATCTAAGTTTCTGAGTCCAGAAGTTTGCAATGTTCAGAGAGAATGTTAGGGAACCGCCATCCTTTTGCTTTGTTTTGCTTTGTTTTGTTTCTCCCTATCTGAACCCAGAGAAATCTTCAAACAATAATTCAGCAGCTTCCCTCCTCCGAAGTTTATTTTCAAACACCAGTGCCATGCAGCGCTGCCTTTTCCTGTGCAGGTAGGAGGAAGCAGGCGTGCTGTCACCACACTGGGCCTTTTCAAGTCTGAAAATCACTGGGAAGCCTGCAATATTACTTTTCTGGCACTCAGGCCGTGGAGAGAAGTTGCTCCAGATAGGACAAGATATCAGATAACCATTGGAAACACTGCGTTTCAACAGAATTCCCAATGCCACAAAAAAATGCATCTCTCCAAAAGCAGCTGAGCCGTTGGAAAGTTAAGGAAAAGCATCGTTGCATGAACTTCATTAAATGCAAAAATCCGTTTTTTACTCCATAGGGTTTACTTACATGAATCAGACAACTTAGTACCGAATTCGTATCTTGCACAAAAAGGAAACCTAAAATTCAACTCTTGGCGTTTCGTTTATTCCAAAAGCATCTGGGTCTAATCATATTTCATTCTGGCTGCAGTACACAAGGCTGTTTCAATCAGAATTTTAACTCAATGTTTAAGGCGCTAAAGAGTAACCATCACAGTTTGGGAAGAGGCTATCCCAACTCCCAAAGAACCGGGGATCCCTGAAATGTTCCGTCTGGCGGCAATCTACAGATGGAAACGAGGCTGAGTACGTCAGACAAGGAACCCACACCACGAAGCTGGGGCGCACGTTTGTGCTCCACGGTGACAGTTCATCTGGCCACCGCGGGGCCGGGGCGCCTGCGAGGCCACAGCCGGGGGCCGTGGGCCGCGGGCCGCAGAGGCCCGGCAAGGATGGGCGAGGCCGCGGCGGAAAAAGGAAAAGAGGGCCATCCGTCAGCCCCGGGAGAGGAAATTCCAGGCGCCCAGCTCCCAGGCGCCGGTCAGCGGGTGACGTGAGGGAATCAAGTCAGAGTGTCCGCCCGGAGCGGGGGCCGGGAGGACGTCGGGACTCCGCGCTCCCGGGCTTGAAGCCGGGACACTGGGCGCCTCGATCGTCGGCCAGGGCCCCGGGGATGGGGACGTGGGGGACCTCCCGGTGTCCTCGAGCCTATCCCAGGACCCAAGGGATGGGGCGCCCGAATCCTGGCCCGGGCCCGCGCCCCCCGCCGGCGCCCTTACCGGTCGCGAGGGTCGATCCACGACGTCTGGCGCGTGTTGTGGTCGATGTAGAAGACGCGGCCGTCGTAGTCGCGCGCCTCCTCCCAGCCAGCGGGCAGCGGCAGCTCGGCGCTCTCCCGGGCCCGGGGCGGCGCGGAGGGCGCGGGAGGCGCGGGGGCCGCGGCGG
>NW_017731505.1:2789678-2804870 GCF_001890085.2 Hipposideros armiger
CCGCCCGCTGCTCCGCCCCCTCTTTTCCCGGTCCCACGGCCGAGGCAACTCCTTCCATCTCCCTCCGCTGCTCCGCCTACAGTCTCCCCGGGGGCTCCTCCACTCTCAGCCTCTCTACCCGCCAGCCCCCACCCCGCCTGCCGCTTCTCCTCCGCCCCAGCCCGCTGCTCCTTCCCACCCACACCCCGCTCAGCGTGCTCCTCCCTCTCCCCTCCCGCTCCAGCACCTCCTAAGGCCTCGCCGGGAAACCGCACGGGGGCCAGGATGGGCGCCACCGCGTCCGTCCGCCCCCGGGCCACCGCGGAGAGGAAGGGGGGCCGAGAGGACGGTGCCCCACCCGGGCTGCAGGCGCAGCCTGCCTAGGGCTGACTCCTGGGGCCCAAACAATTCTTGGGGGAGAGGGCGGTCACCTCACTTCACCCACACCTCCCCTCTGCTCACTTGGGGTAGGGGGGGCAGCCGTGCCCTGGGTCTCCGAATACCCGCGAAGGTGGGTTGAGCCCCCGAGGGGGTCCGAGGGAGCTGGGTAGTTGGAGGAGAAAGCCGAGGTGGGGCAGGGAGGGTCAGTGGGGCAGCTGGGCAGGTGGCCACTTCTCCTGCCTGGAGAGCCCCAGAAGTGCTGACCCAGAGTCCCCACTCAGAGTCAGCAAGCACCCTGACCTGCCCCGAGCACTGCCATCTTCCAGTCGGGAGGGTGTGATAGTTTGAACAGATACCCAAGTAGGCCACTGCTGGGGAGGAAGCCAGGTCAACTCCTCAAACATGAAACCTCGTGCTAATTTATGTTCCTCTGACATGTCATCGCTGGGGAAACTGAAGTCCAAAGTTGGGGTTCTCTCTTGCTCCAAATCCCCCAGTTACTTAGTGCTCCAGACCCTTGGCCACAAGACTTAATGCCAGGATACGCAGGAAAATATCAGGGAGGTTTTTAAAACACTACTAAAGTGATGCAAAAATAGTAAAAACTCTTAACAGGGGTCCAAATGGAGACATCTAGGGAAAGAGCCTAGAGGAAAACCTGCCAAAATGCCCCCCAGTAGTTTGCATTCCTTCAGAGGGATGAGTTTTATAAAAATTCTTTTCCTCCCAAAATTGTTTGTAAAATGGTAATATTACTTTTAGAAGGGGAAAGTTGTTTTAAAAAAGAAGAATGTGAGGGCATGGAAAGTGCTAACTGGGCCATATCCAAGGAAGGCCTTTCCTCCCACAAAGCAGCAACTTCTTTGCTCCCCAAGTATCTGCCCCCACCCGAATGTTATAAGCCAGAAATTCCGCCACTGGAGTCCTTTCAGTTAAACGTGGATGGTTATTCAATGTCCAAGGGAAAGAGAGGGAGAGTATGAAAAAAGCAAATACTTGCTGATCTTGCACGGCCCAGGGAATGCCCAAGTGCCTTGCTCTGACATCTTCCCTTCTGATGGGCATGATTTATTCCCAAGGGGGCTGCCACAGCCTTCTTTTCCCCTCTCCTCCTGCCCACCCTGCAGTCATCTCGCCACCCAGCATGGCCCGGCTGAAGCTGCATTCTGGCCCTTCCAGGCATCATGTCGTTTGAGAATTTCACAAATCAGGGCTCTATCAGTGGAAATTACCCTGAATGGGGCTGGAGCGTATTGCAGCGAAGCCAACCTCAACAGAGCGGGGTGGAAATAGAGGGAGAACACCCCACACGGCAAAGGACTCGGGAAGGACACAGATGAAAAGTACCAAATAGAGAGGAAGGGGGCGTGGGAAGCTACATCCATTAGGAGCTAAAAAGCCTTTCCCCGAGGGTGACAGGTGTTATGTATTCATTCTAACTGGCAGCAAGTATGTGCTGCAGACCTACTAGGTGCAGGCATTGTGCTGGGCGTTGGGGTGCTGCAGAGAGAGGGAGTCTCTGCACTCCCTACCCCCCAAGTTCGGGACTAAACAAGTAGGCACTTATGACTGTGACGTGTCTACAAATGAGGCCAGGCTGCCAACCTCAAACTGGGGACTCAGAGGAGGCCTTTTGAGACCAAAAGAAAGACATCTTGGAAACTGAGGCTCAGGTCTTCAGATTCCCGAGTTCTGAGCCCTTGTTCCTTGGCACGTGGAGCCGCTGTCATCAAATACTTGCTGATTTGCATAGCAGATGCAGCGCCCCGCCCAGATCTCCTTGGCTGGGGCAGGCACCCTTTCAGAGAATTACCCGTAGCTGACAGATGTCTGAGACGTTACACCCACCCCCTCAGGGACTCATTCTGCAGAATGACAGCCCAGCCCCCTTGCCTTGATGAGACAAACGCTAGTGCACCCCACACTCCAGAGCTGCTGTGAGCTACCGCGGCTTTTCTAGCTCCTCCCTGCCCTAGCCTGCCTCCCATACCTCCATCAGCCAGCACACCCCAATCACTCACTCACATGAGAACCCCTCCCTCGACACAGCTTCTAGAGGGGCTGATCTAAGACAGTCTGCTGCCTCACTCCCTTCCAAGTGCTTAGCAAATATGAGTCATTTGATCATCATAACATCTACAGGTGTCCCTAATGGCATTTGCACATGAATAGAATTCCGGAGTGTGACACGGCATGCCAGCAACAACAGATTGGAGACCCTCACTGAAGAAGCTTTATCCACATGCCCACCCAGGCCCCCTGGACCTCTCTGACTCAGTAAGTAAAGCAGGCCCATTGCATTTGTCTTGGGAACATGAGCCATTGAAAGTAAGAGGCCAGAACTCGGAGTGCCCTGAGGCCCCGTCTGTTGCACCATTGGTCCCTTTGACTTGTAATGTTTGCCCCAGGCAGCTACTGATTGTCTCTAAAGACCTGTGCTGGGCATTGGAATGGAAGAGAGTTGGTAGGAGGGGTGAAGGGACTCTTAAGCTTTGCCATAAATTGGAAAGCCTCGTATGCGTGTGTTAATTGTTAGGGAGAATAAGGCCTGTCTTTCTTACAGTCAAGCGGGGCTTTCCATGTTGGACACAAACACATGCACACACAAAACACTGTAGGGAAAGCAGTCTTTGGTCTTCGCTAAATGCACAATTATGCATTCTTTATTGCCTCCATATTAAAACCACAGCCTTGCCAACAACAAAACTACAAACATTGGAGTGACCTCTCCTCCCACCAAGATTTCTGATGGAAAAACAGCTCAGGAAAAATCCACTTAGACTCTGGGTAATCGAAATGCAAATAATTGTTCTCCTCCTCAGAGACCCCCGGGGAAATCCCCTTGCCGAAACTGTTAAAATGCACTCAAGTATAGCTTGCAGCATATTTTCTTTAAAATGCTTGTTAAGGAGTAAATCCAACACACTCCTTGCATACCAGACAAGCAAGCACAGAGTTTGGAGATTTTTATTCTCAATTAGATTCGGTCTTCTCTCCCCACCCCTCTTCCCAAAGGGTAACTTTTGTTTTAAAAAGGAAGGAACAGAATTGCATCTATACACATTCAATACTTGAGAAGCTTCTAGAAAAGGGAGCACCGCAAAGGCTGCAATCATCATGTCTAAAATGAGAGAAATAAATACTGCCAAAGAAGTCTTGCTTACTTGTGTAAACAATCAAGTGTTCTAGGAAGTGACACATTGGGTAATTCTACACAATGTGCTAAGAGGAAAACGGAAATGGGCCGGATTGGGTCTGAAGAAGAAATGGCTCATTGTTTGGCATTCTTCAAATGCTGGAATAATTACTCGATTATGGGCGCTTCCCATGTATCTAAATAATGCAAATCCACACACCGTGGAGATTAGATGTAGCTCTTGCTAATTCCTGTCTTGCTGGTTTAGGGACTGTAAAGAAAGAGAGAAATGCCAAGATCCCTAACCCCAGACCTCTCCCCAGGCTCAGAGATTGGAATGGGGAAGGGGTGGGGTTATTCCTTGAGCCTTTATTTCACGATTCTGTGTCTTTAACTTTAGACACTTATTTGACTTGTGATCGGAAAAGCCGTTGTTTAGATTTTGTGTGTGGACGGGGAGGCTGGGAGCATTTTTCTCAAATGGGACTTCCTTGATTTGTGTCCAGTTTTGAGATAAAGGGTTTTTCTCATTTCCTAATCTTCCACTCCAAAGAGATGCAGGGTATTCCGGAAGAGTCAGCTGTGTGGATAAGCCAAACAGTCTGTGTTTGGTCCATTTTAGTGCTTCATTCTGCTCTGCGCTGGCTTCTCAGAGCGAAGCCAATGTCCTTGGACTCGGTTCATGGCTGTCATGTTGCAGGCAGACTCCTTTTGTACCTGGGTTATTAAAATGCAGCTTAAAAAAATGTTAGACCACTCTCTCTCCCAAACTTAGAACACTCGTAGTCACCCACTTCCTGCTCTAAGTCTCCCTTCCCAAAGCTACAGTTTTACTTCTTCTCTTTCCTAACCCATGGGCTATATTCAACAAAATGCTAACGAGCCAATTGAAAATGTATTCCAGGCAAACCATAATTTCAGGAAGACACAGCTGCCATGAGCCAGCATACTACAAAGTACTCCTGGCTGGATTCTCTCCTGTTTAGGATTATGACTCTGGTCCCCTGTGCATTTGGAAAAACAGATTCTTAAACTGCAGACTTCTGCTCTATGCGCCAAGCAGAGCGGCTTGGAAGTCTCATGCTTACAGACACAAGGAGGAGGGTTTATCCGACACAGAAAAGAGCAGTCCCTGGGTCATTAGCAATTTTTTTCCCATTGGATGACACCAGCGTTATAAATTAGTCTCTTTTACAGCATGAATGGAACAGTTTGGGAACACATGTAACCTCACTAGATCCTGGAGCAATGACCTCAAGATGGTAGTTTTATATCAGTGTTTCTCAACCAGGGTGATTGTGACTCCCGGGGGACATTTGGCTGAAGACATTTTTAGTTGTCACAACTGGGGGGAGGGGTGCTACTGGTCTCTAGTGTGTAGAAACCAGGGATTCTGCTCAACATCCTACAGTGCACGGGACAGCCCCCCACAAAGAATGATCCAGCCCACTGTCACTAGTGCTGAGGTTAGAAAAGCCTATATGTGCAATTTGTACTACTAGACTTTATAGTGGGGAAACCAAGGCTCAGAGATGGTAAGTAACTAGCCTCGTAGGATCTGGCCACTGCTGAAAAGCATCAGCCCTTAACATTGAAGCTCAGCTATCCCATTTGACCTCTGTACTAGTCAAGGAACTCTACAGAAACAGAACCAATAGGATGTGTATATCTAGAGATTCATGATAAAGAATTTCCCCATGTGATTCTGGAGGCTGACAAGTCACAAGATCTCCGGTCAGCAAACTGGTGCCCCAGGAGAGCCGATGGTATCATTCCATTCCAAAGCCGGCAGGCATGAGACCCAGGAAGAGCTGATGTTTCAGTTTGATTCCAAAGGCAGGAAAAAACTGATGTCCCAGCTCCATCAGTCAGGCAGGAGAGTGAATCTTTTTGAGTCAGTCAGGCCTTTGACTGATTGGATGAGGCCCATCCACATCCGCTTTCCTTAGTCTACTGATGTAAAGTTCATCTCATCCAGAAACTCCCTCACAGACACACGCAGAATCGTGTTTGATCAAGTGCCTGTGCCCTCCGTGGCCCAGTCAGGTTGACACATGAATTCCTCGTCACACCTCCCGGCTCGATCACCAGCTACTCCGTTTCTAGGACTCTTTCTGCTCACAGAGTGGTTCGAGGACCAGCAGCATCAGCATCGTGGGGGAGCTCATGGAACCAGCCAGCCCAGTCCCATTAGTGTACGAAGCACCATGTTACACACACGGAAGGGGGTGGAGGGGGTGGCAACTAAGAAAAGTGATTTGACAACACTGATTCAAAGAGCCATCTGGGTAGTAACCTCACGATCAATAGGGGCATGTTTTTCAGCCAAGAGGTGCCAAGTCCTACTCCCATCGCCGAGCAAATGCTCATACACATTTGGGAGCCCGGATCTGTTTGTCACTCAGCTTTAGGCCATGTCTCTGTGAACTTCAGCCAGACTTACCTGGCACAGAAGTAGCAATGGGCCAAAAGCCAGCCCAAAGTCAACCACGCTGTAAGCAGCGTTTGCCTTTTGCCTGAATTGATTCTCCTGGAGTCCCTACTCAGGACTAGCTACATAACTTGGGGCCTACATTTCACAGCGCAAAATGAAAAGGTGGGACCCTGTCTTAGTCCATTTCAGGCTGCTTTCATCAAATACCACAGACTGAGTGGCTTCTAAACAACAGAACTTTATTTCTCACAGCTCTGGAGGCTGGAAGTCCAAAATCAAGGTGCCAGTGCCGTTGGGTGAGGGCCCTTCTCGGTTGCAGACTTCTTGCTGTGTCCTCACATGGCAAAAGGGATCCCAGTGAGGTCTCTTTTAAAAGAACATCGATCCCTTTCACGAGGCTCCGCCATCACGACCTAAGCATCTTCCAGAGGGCCCACCTTAGAAAAAGAAACCTTGGATGGGGGCAGGGGGCAGGGACTACTGTATAATTTGGAATGTCCAAAACAGTACGTGTTCCTGCTGAAATCACAAAAAAAGAGAAATCTAGATGTGATGTGCCTCTAAGGAAGAAAACACCAGCACCTATGAGGCAATCCTGCCCTAAGATCCAAACCCAATCTCATCAAAGCCTCTAGGAAGATTCCATGGATTCCAAAGGTCTTATTAGCAGATAAAAGGGTATTTACGTATCTTAGGATTCCTGGAGTGCAAAGGTCTTCAGAGCTAGAGGGAAAAGTACATATTTTGAGAACCACATAAATGCAAAATCCAACTGAGGGATCAAGCTGCCAGTCCTACAAATGTCCAGGGCTACACAGAAGAATCAATAATGTGTACAGCTTAAAACTAAGGGTCAGGGTCTTGAGACCACCTCCCGTGGAGTAGAGCATTGTGGACATAGCAATCATTAATAGGTTTCAAGTCTCCCATTAGGGTCACTGACAAGAATCTAGCCAGGGGCCAGCCCAGATCTTGGGTGTGTAAGCAGTCTCAATCACGGGGTGGTAACTACCATCTGTAATGGGGGGGGGGCGACTCTCGCATCAGAATGATTTAGGAAAAGTACAGAAACTTTTAAGAGAATCAAAACTATAGGGTTCATATTTGAGGTGAAGAAGAAATCTGTGTGTATTTGATATTTTATGCATTTGTAAAGTTTCAACAATTCCTGAGCTTTGGAAATCACTGTAAAATGTATAATTGGGTAATTAATCTAAACTTGTGATTTTAGTAGAAACCTAATTTTTTATAAAATAGCAGCGCATTTTAAGAAAACTTAAGTTTCATTATATTTATAAGTTTAATTTATTGGATTTAAAAGTGATTTGCATACTTGGGAATGTATTTGTTAATTGAAACAATTGAACTGATTAAAAAGGGAACTGAGTACAGTATGCTAAGAGTTTTAAATATACTTTAAAATTCATTAAAGTGTTTAATTAAGTTTGCAAGTGGGATCAAGTATTTTCCAAAGGCCCCTTAGAAGTGTTTGCTATTATTTGCTAGACTTAAAAATGATTTTTTAAAAAAACAATAATAAAGTTTCTAGGCTGAATTTAAAAGGTTAAGGAAAAAGTAGGCATTTGAATTTGTAACTTAAATAAATTGACTTATCAAATTTGTAAAACTGCGTAAATCATTTTGTGTGCATACACACACACACACACACACACACACACACACACGCTACTTTTGAGAGCTGTAATCACCACTTTTGAAGGGCTGTACAATGTCCAAATTATGGTGCTTACATAAAAAAAAATCACAAGTCCATCTTTGCAACCCTGTGTCAATAATATGATCAAATACCAATATTGTTGACCAAATGAATTCCACCCAAACTCAGAAACCATGCTCAGCCCTCCAGAGCTTGTTCAGAGCTGATAAGGTCTGATACGATTCAAGTCACATTCCTCCTAAAGTGCTTGAGTTTCTGTTTTTTGGCCTAAACCTGAATCTAATTTTCTGCCCTTGTCATGTTCTCATCCATTTACAGATTTGTGTGTGTGTGTAGGGGGGGTGGGGGTGATTGGTTGTCATCCGAATAAATTATTTCATCTAACCAACTGATTTATGTTCCTTATAAAGGACCAGCTAAACTATAAGCCAATTTAACGAGGGAGCATTTGTACCAGCGTGTGCTTTGGAAGTTACTGAGCTCTGACTGAATTCCACTGTGTGATTGTGCCCAGCCATGGTGACAGTCCCACTCCAGTCCACACAGCGGCACATTCAGGCCTCACTCCAACCCTACGGAATCAGAAGCTGGTTTTGAATTAGAGCCCCCAGTGATTCCCATGCACATTAAAGTTTAGGAACCATTGGTCCAGACGAAAGTCCAGGTAACAGCAGTCGCTGGTCATGGTGATGTTATGTTGCTTGAGTTTCATGCTCAACATCGTAGCGTTTATTTGTTTTAAATGAAAAGCTGACAAGTTCCGTGATTCAATTAATTCTATAAATTGTCTCCACAAATGATTAAAGTATGTGTGTGTTTGTTATTGAGTTAATGCACATGGCACTTCGGTGATTGGAACATAGACATGTTATGTTAATGGGTTGGCAGAAGTCTCCTGTGATATGGAAAGGCAGGGGCTATCTGCTATAATCAGTTGAGGCCCTAGCACCCTAGGGTTTCTGGGAAGTGTGGTAAGCTCCAGCCAACTCAGCTACTAGCAGCCTAGATGAAGTTCTCGGTGGATTAAAGAAGGTCACAAATACATTTCTGTTGCTCATATCAAGAAAGGGAGTCTATTTCCCCTTGTCTGGAATGAGTATGCCTCATGACTTACTTGCCCAATATAATATGGTGGAAGTGACATTCTAGAACTTCCATCCCCAGGCTTAAGAGAACTGGCACTTCCACATTCTTCCTCTTGGAAGTCAGACACCGTGTAAGAAGCCTGATTACTCTGAGACCACCATGCAATCAGGCAGCCCACGATAGCCATGTAGAAAGGAGCACTGAGGAGACAAACTATGTAAGTTAAGGCTTCTTGCACCTTCCATCCCGGACAGCTGTGCAGCCCAGTGCATGACTGCCACTGATGCCACACGGAGCAGAAGCATCACTTACCTGAGCCCTGCCTGACCCACAGAATCACTGGCAAACAATAAAATATTGTTACTGAAGCCATTCATTTTGGAGGTGATCAGTTACACGGCAATAAATATCTGTGACAAACGCAGAATAGGGCTGCCGAAGCTAAGAGAAGTTCCCAAGGAGCTCATCCCCCTAATGTAGGGTGGGAGGAGGCAGTGAGGAGAGAGAGGAAAGCAATGAAAGCTGAGATATAGAAGAACAGCTAAGAAACAGGAAGTGAGAAAATACAGAAGAAATTTGGCCTGCTTTGATTTGACTGCATGTTCCCAGATGTGGCCAAGCAGTGTCTCCCCATCGCTTTTTTTTCCCCCTAGAGCTTTTGTTGAAGGCTATCCTACCTAGAGGTAAACACACGAAGCATACGTGTAGACCTCAGTGAATTTTCACAAAGTGAATTCATCCATCTGACTGGCACCCAGATTGGCACTTGAGATGCCCCCTCATGGCCTCTTCCAGTCACTACACTGTCCCTCGCAGGGGTACCCCTCTCCTGACTTCTATCAGCATAGGTCAGATATGCCTGCCTTCAAACGTTCTATCAATAAGATGCATAGTGCATGTATTTTTTTGTATCTGCCTTCTTTTTCTCAACTCTGTGTGTGTGAGTTTCATTCATGTGGTTGTGTGTAGTTGTAGCTCATTTGGTCTCAGCAATGGTTACTACCATCATATGACTATATTACAATGTATTTGTGTATGGACTGACTTTATCTAAAACAAGGGTCGGCAAACCTTTTCTGCAAGTGGTCAGATTGTAAATATTTTAGGTGTGGCAGGCCATAGGTCTCTGCCAAAACTACTCATCTCTGCCACTGTAGCTTGAAAGCAGACACAGACAATGTGTAAAGGAATGGATATGGTTGTGTGCCAATAAAGCTGTCTTTATTGACACTGAAATTTCAGTTGCATGTAATTTTCATGTGTCACACAATTTTATTCTTCTTTTGGTTTTTTTTAATCAGTTAAAAATAGAAAACATACTGTTTTCACCCTTTTTTTTTTAATCCAACTGAATGGTGATCTTTTTTTAAGTTTCCAAATGTTGGTGAGGATGCAGGAAAGCAGGAATTCTCAGGGAATGTAAAGTGGTGCATTCTTTGGGATTGGCAATGGGACATTATATATCACACACCTTAAAAATGTTCATACTCTTTGACCATTTCTAGGCATGTATCCAAAGAAAATAACCAGAGATGTGCATAAAGATTAATGGACAAGGATATTCATCATAGCATTATTTATAATATTAAATAATTGGAAACAGACTACAACTTTCAGTTCTGGCAATTGGGCAGATTGAGTAATACATCCCATGCCCCTCATATTTCTACAACACGTAGACACGTTGTATAAAATATAATACAAATATTAAATACACAGAGTAGCTAGGGAGAAACATCACTTTACTGGGTCGGAAGGAGACTGTATCCCAATATAGATCCTCGCCGTTAGGAGCTGGGATCTTAATACCAGCACAGGAATAAAAGATATAACATTGACCCACCAAGACAGGGAGTGGTTGGACCATCTTACATTTCTATTCTTAATGTATGAATGGTCTGGTTTCTCCACATCCTAGTCAGCATTTGGTGTCATTATTGTTTTCTTTAGTTTAGCCTTTCTGATAGGTGTGTAATGATATCTCATTGTAGTTTGAATTCGTATTTTCCAAATGGCTAATGATATTGAACTTCTTTTCATGTGTTTGTTATTGGTGCCCTTTTCAGTGAAATGTCTCTTCTGTCTTTTGTCTGTTTTCCAATTGTGTTTCTTTTTTTGCATTGAGTTTTGAGAGTTTGCTTTAGCGTGGTCACCCCTGTAGTAAAGGCTTTGGGTTGCCTACCCAGCACCCATCCACTCGCCTTTCTACCCAGAAGAGTCCAAATGTCACTCGGGGAGCCACCCCCGCACTGTGCAGCATGTTTCTGGAAGGGAAAGCCAACTGTTGCTTTAAGAATCAACTCAATCTGACTAATGTTAGTATCTTCTGCCTTGTTAGTAATATTTTCAGGAAAACCAGTGTGACCCAACTCTAGCCACTGATATATGATGGGAGTCTGATAGAGGGCTTCTGGGAAAAGTTTCCTCTCTTTTTAAAAGAGTCATATGACAATATTATTTATCTCTTCCTCTTGACATTGTCAAGTGTGGATGAGGTACCGGGAACTGCTACAAATGTCTTACTCCCAATACATTGATTAAACTAAAAGGAAGGAGAGTAGAGAAGAGACATGGGAAAGCCCAGGTCCGTAATAACATCATGAAGTTGATGATTCAACCGACCTTGACGACAGCTCCATCTGGACTTCCTATGAAAAGAGAGCTAAGCTTCATTGTTTGATCCAGGGAAGTCCTGGTTTCTGGCACTTGCAGCTACCCGCCTGCACATTGGTATTGTGGAGTGTTAAAGCTCCACTTCTCTTTTTGTAACCAACCCACACACATAACCGGCTCCAATTAGTCACTGTTACTGTTGTTTAGCTTGAGCTAGCGGATCTACACAGAAGCCAGCATACAATAATTAGTCAATACACACGTGGAATGTTTACCAATACAGACCAGGGAAAAGTACATAAAGCAAGCCTGAACACATAGCAAAAAGCCAATATCAAACAGACCATAGTTATGGAGGGAAAGACAAGCCACAGTCCAGGACAAGAAATCTGCAAAGCACAAAACTGTTCACTGTGATCGGCGCCTTTCCTGTGGCCCTGTCCATTCTCCACCGGACCCCCCTGTGTTCTGTGCCTGTGAGGCTGATGTGTAGGAACGGAATCCGGTGCTCCATCCCCTCTGGTTTCCGGGTGGAGCACCCAGGGGAGACCAGAGGCGGGCGGTATGTGCTTACCGCCCTGGCTCCCACTCTTTGGAGGGAGATGGCTGTGTCCCTCCACCAACGCTTAGCTCCTCTCCATATTACATTTCCTGGGCTCTGCTCACTCCTGTCAGGGCTAGCCAGTCAGCCTGCCCCAGTTTCATGTACATACCCTGATGGAAGGTGCCAGAGCCCTGGTCAGAGGCGCAGATTTGACTATAGCAAAAGGCAGCAACCATAGCAATAGCTTGAGTTGGTACCCAGCTCCCCAATTCCCACAGGGACACGTGACAAGGGCCCAATGTTCACCTGCCTGCATGGGAGGAGGCACCACAGGAGGGGAGCCCTGAGTTAGGATCTGAAGCTGTTATCAGGGCCGCTTAGGGCCTGCCCAGCCTCCCCTGCAGACAGATGCCGCCATCCGGAATGCAAGCAAATCCCCTCAGGGGCCGAGGGGAGGGCCCTCCAGGTTCGTTACACTGGAAGGTGAGCAAAGGTCTCCCGGATGGGAAGAAGAAGGCTTTAGGATCCTACAATGTCTCCAGGGCGGGCGATAGGCTCTATCTTTATTATGTCCACTATCTCCAGCTCTCAAGGCTGGCTGCTAGCCAATCATCCTTGAACAAAGCTTGTCAGTGCCCTTTGCTCAGAAGAGCCCAGAAGTCCGGGAGAATTGTTGCTCAACAATTGCGCGGCCACTTCAGGCCTGAGATGGTGAGCACTGCCCTCTGCTGCCCACCTTAGGTGCTGCACAGCCACGGCCGCTTGCCCCCAACCTGTCCATGCTTTTGTAAATAGTCCCTTTATTGTTTGCCTTAAATTCCTGGGTTTGCACATGCCACAGGCTTCCTGTAGAGACCCCATCTGAAACAGAAATATATAAAAAATATCTACAAACCAATAAGAAGAAGACAACCCAAGTGGATAATAAGCAAAAGCTATGGATGGGAAATTCATAAAAGTTAAAACCTTGCTGGTCAGTGAGAATGAAAAGATGATTAACCTTGAAGATATTGTACTTAAAGCCATGCTTCCTACCACACACAGGATGCGAGGAAGTGGGACTCTCAGTCACGGCCAGCCTTCTTGAATCAGCCATTCCTCTCCTAGGAATCCCAGCCACCTCAGCTCCGCACGTACGCAGAATTCTTGTCTAGGCGTGGCCCCTAGAGAAACTCACCGGCACCTGCCCCATCACAAGAGCAGTGATTCTCAATTATTAGAAACAACCTAAATGCTTAACAATAGGAGAGTGTGTTAATAAATTATATTTCTAAATTCATAACAGAGCAGTTAAAATCAACTAGGCCTTTATCAACATGGTTAAATCTTGAAATACTAATGTGGAGTGAATAAAGTATATGCACTCATGATTACATGTATGTGTCGAATTTAAAAACTCAAACAATACAATATTGTTTATGAAACAAACTTTTGAATTAAAGCCTGAGATCAAGGATAAGAAAAAATAAACACCAACTTCAGATTAGAGGTGACTTTTGGGAGGGAAGGGTAGAAATTAATTAGATAGAGGGAACTTCAACTCTACTCGTAAACTTTTCTTTCTTAAAAATACCTGAAGCGAAGATGGCAAAAATTAACCTGTATCAAATTTGAGTAATGATTAGCTGGGTGATTGTTACATTTTTCCATGCCTGGGAAAGTTTTTATAATTTAAAGCCAGTTAAAAGAGCCTAAATGGCCAATTTAAATCACTTAAGTAAGTTACATTGTGTCCACAAGCTGGAACACCAGGCAACTTTAAAAAAAACCACCATATCAAAGAACTTAGAGCAACAGGAACATTAGAGGTGAAAGGGTAGATTAGAAAACAATTGTATGGGAGGCAAATTTTCTTTTGCGATGAGATCAGGTGGTATCGTCATTATTTCGGGGGACACATTTTATTTTTAAAATGCATAGCTTCCTCTTTCCATTACATATCATAAACGAAGATAAGTGCCAGATTGTGATCCTTGGCTATATCTGAGTAGTGTGACTGTAGGTGACATGTTTTCTCCTAGATATCAACTTCTATAATGACTATGTTGTTATTTTATCAGAAAAATAAACAATTTAATGAATAATTTGTTTGTGCAAGTAGCATGTCAAAATAACTAATATTAACAGCAGCATTCAATTTCAAACCAAATAGTACCTTGAAACTATTTTTATATTTGATGTGCTTATGCTGCCCTCAAGTGGAGAAATAGAAGAATGCTTTATGAATGTAGAGATTTATAAAATCCAGATGTGTTCTTTACATATTGATAAAGATACTACATATAACTTATTATTAAAAATCCATGCTCATTGTAGAAAGTTGAAAGTACCCAGAAAAGTACAAAGAAAGAAAAAATTCACCCATGATGTCACTTTACCATTGACTCAGGATTCTGAGATCCTGAGCAGGGAAGATAGATCAGGGTGTAGTAGTTCTCTCCACATAAAGTCAACTTTTCTGCTATTTAGGTGCTAACCTTGAACTTGGTTTTGATACTTCATTTTTGCTTTGCTCATCTATCATCAAGCCTTTTTTACTGAAAAATAAAATGCTAGTAATTTGACCCTGTTCAGATGCTTTGGTTGCTTCAAGTTCTGTCTCTTGTTTTTGGAAATTGTTTTGTTTTTTGCTATGATAAAAAATGTTGCAATGAATATCTTAAATTATATATATATATACATATATATATATATATATTGAAATTACATAAATATCTCTATAGTGTAAATTCCAAAGAGGGTCTTGCTAAATGTCTACACACATTTATAAATTTAATAGATATTGTCAAATTGTCCTTCAGAAAGTTGCCTCACTTAATGTTTTTACAACAATGCATGAGTACTCATTTCCCAATCAATCCCCAGTCCTCAACATCAACCAGGCATCATTGAACTTTTGACAGTTTGTAGGAAATTATACCCCATGGCTGTTTTGGTTTGCATTTCTTTTATTCTGAGTGAGGTTCAACATTTTCTCCCTGTTCATTAGTAATTTATGTTTCTTTTTACCGTTTTGTCTATCTCATCTTTTTTTCTATTGGGTTTTTAATCTTTTCATCTTTTTTTTTAAGATTTTATTGGGGAATTGGGGGAGGGCAACAGACAAGTTGCTGTCCTTTTGTTCTTCAGTCTAGTTATGGAGGATGTTGCTTCACTGGCCCATGTTGGTATCATCATTGCACTCTTCCCAGATGAGGCAGATCAGTCGCTGGCCTCTGGACGACAGCTCTTGGCAGCTCACATCAGCTGCCGGCCGCCCACGCTGGCTGCCAGCCACACACGGTAGCTTATGGCAGCCCACTGCAGCCTACACCGTTGCCGGCGACTCACGGAAGCCCAGC
>NW_017731505.1:2805620-2810777 GCF_001890085.2 Hipposideros armiger
AAAAAAAAAAAAAAAAAAAAAAAAGAATTTAAAAAAGAAGACTTGGTCAGTACATGGAGTATGAAAAACTGAATTAAAACCATATATCATTTCACCACAGTTAATATTTTTGTCCATTTCTTCCTTGTCTTTTTTCAGCTCATATTTTAAAAATTGCTATCATATTTTATATGCATTTTGGTTTTCATTGTTCTTTGAGGATTGTAGGTGCCTGAAGGTGCTCAAAGCCATGGTCATTAGGAGGGAAGCCCAATATTTTATTCTGAAAATTTCCAAATATTCAACAAGTTTGAAAAAAAATTTTTCAGCTAACACACAAATACTTCCCACCTAGATTCTACCATTACCATTTTACTAGATTTCCTTTTTCACACATCTATCCATTTGTCCATCCTCTATCTGTCAACCAATCCAACTTATTCTTTGATGCATTTTGTAGTGAATGGCAGACATCAGTGCATGTCTCTCTAAGTATTTCAGCAAGTGTGCCACTAACTAGTGAGCCATACTTGTTTACAGTGGTTTTCTTTGGATATAAATTTTACACAAAATGAAATGCAGCAATCTTAATATGTGTGAGTTTTTACCACCTTTTTTTTCATTTGCTGTTTTATCATCAGCATTTTGCTCAGAATCACGTTAGGCCAACAAATTAATCTAAGAAGGTTGAACGACTTTGCAAGATGTTGTCTTCCCATCTGGGAGTGTGGCATGCCTCATATCTTCTTTTTGGCTGTTAGTAAAGTTGAGGAGTTTTCATCATACAGGTGCCTACTTTTCTTTTTCTTTTTTTGAAGATTTTATTGGGGAATTAGGGGAGGGGACCAGCCAAGTTGTTCTTTAATCTTCGTCGTGGAGGGCGCCAGTCACCATTTGGCTGCCCGTTGGTAGCTCGTGGCCTCTAAGCTCAAGGTGCTATGTTCAATCTCAGTTGTGGGTGGGCGTAGCCACAATGCCATGCGGGAGTTGAACCAGCAGCCTTGTTGTTAAGAGCGCATGCTCTATCCACTTAACCATCCAGATGGCAGCTCAGCTCAAGGTGCCGAGTTCAGTCTTAGTTGCGGGTGGGCATAGCCCACCATCGAACAGGCAATCTTGTTGTTACACCAGCTGAGCCATCCTGCCACCTGTTTGGCAGCTCAGCGGCAGCTCAGCTCGGGCACAGCATCACTGTCCCATGTGGGAATTGAACTGGCGGCCCTGTTGTTCAGAGCTAGCGCTCTTAAGCCAACTCTTAACCAACTGAGCCACTCGGCTGGCCAAGTTCCAACTTTTCATAGCAAGCTTATTGTTTTGTATTTGAGAGTTTGTTGTTTTTGTGAATGAACTTTGTTTCAATTCTAATTTCTAAGTGACTACAGTAGGGACATAGAAGGGTTGTTGATTTTTGTGTACTTGCTATCCAGCTACCTAACTGAACTTTCTGCTGGACTGAAGTAGCTTCCCCAGGCATTCTCTCTGGGCTTTTTTGGGTCTCGCATCAATTTAGCTGAACAGCTCAGACAGGTCTGGAGACACTTCTGGAAGTAACATCACGATGGCTGCCCAAGGAGAACCCCAAGTTCAGTTAAACTTGTATTGGTTGGTGATGGTGGAACTGGAAAATCTGCATTTGTGAAATGACATCTGACTGGTGAATTTGAGAAGTGTGTAGCTACCTTGGGTGCTGAGGTCCATCCCTTGTGTTCCACACCAATAGGGGACCTATTAAATTCAATGTGTGAGATACAGCTGGTCAGGAGAAATTGGGTGGACTGAGAGATGGCTATTACATAGGAGTTCAGTCTGCCATTATAGTGTTTGATGTAACTTTTAGAGTTATTTAGAAGAATGTGCCTAACTGGCATAGAGATCTGGTATGAGTATGTGAAAACATCCCCATCATGCTTTGTGGCAACAAAATGGATATTAAGGACAGGAAAGTGAAGGCAAAATTGAGTGTCTTCCACCGAAAGAAGTATCTTCAGTACTATGACATTTCTGCCAAAAGTAACTACAACTTTGAAAAGCCCTTCCTCTGGCTTGCTCAAAAACTCATCGGAGACCCGCTCTTGGAGTTCACTGCCACGCCTGCCCTTGCCCCATCAGAGGTTGTCATGTCAGCAAAGTATGAGCATGACCTAGAGGTTGCTCAACAGCT
The DNA here is from genome assembly GCF_001890085.2 of Hipposideros armiger. Classification (NCBI taxonomy): domain Eukaryota; kingdom Metazoa; phylum Chordata; class Mammalia; order Chiroptera; family Hipposideridae; genus Hipposideros; species Hipposideros armiger. The sequence continues at coordinate 2,807,761 of NW_017731505.1, forward strand.
GCTCTCCTGGATGAGGATGACTAGCTGTGAAAGTGAAGTGGGGCCCAGTGTCAGGAGTCTAGTTTACAGGCCACTGTCCTGTGATGTCAGTGGTGCATCATGTTTGCCGCTTTATTACATAGCTAAGCAGACATGTGCTTAATCTTGGGGATGCTGAATGACACGAATGGGCTTCAGAGTGAGTGTGGCAGTTAAAAATAGCTTCCTTTTTTGAACCTGCATATTTAGCTGTTTTATAACGCAGTTGTTTTCTTATTGAGTTTCAAATATAAGACTGCTACAGTCACATCACAATATTCAGTGGGGAAATCTTATTTGTTACTGTCATTCCCATTCTTTTTCATTTAGAATCAGAATAAAGTTGTGTTTCAAATATCAAAAATAAAAAAATTTAGCTGAACAATGATTTACACTCTCTTCTAGGATAATTATACCTCTTTTCTCTGTCTTCTGACTTATGTCACCCTGGCTAGAACTTCTAGAATCATCTTATGTAACAGTGGGAATGATGAGTTTTCGAGTCTGGGTCCTTATTTTCTGGGAATTCCTCGAATCAGTGAGTCACAAGTGGGGACTTCAGGATCAGCGGAGGGGGTGCTTTGCAGGGCCTGAGGGGAGAGCACCAGTCATTTTAAAAAGTCCCATAGGAAAAAGGAACCCTCATACACTGCTAGTGGAAATGTAAAGTGGTACAGTCACTATGGAAAACAGTATGGAGGTTCCTCAAAAAACTAAGAATAGAATTACCATATGACCCAGCAATCTCTCTTCTGGGTATCTACCCAAAAAATCTGAAAACATTTATCTGTAAACGTATCTGTACCTCTATGTTCATTGCAGCATTATTCACAGTGGCCAAGACATGGAAATAACTAAAGTGGCCTTTGATAGATGATTGGATAAAGGCGATGTGGTAGTCAGAAATACAAAGGACCATACAAGGATACTACGAAGGACTATATGCCACAAAATTCAATAGCCTAGAAGTGGACAAGTTCTTAGAAATATATAGCCTTCCTAGACTGAATCACAACTAACTGGAAAATCTACATAGACAAATCATCAGTAAGGAAATTGAAACAATCATCTAAAATCTTTCCAAAAGTAAAAGTCCAGGACCAGATGGCTTCACTAGTAAATTCTACCAAACATTCAAAGATGATTTAATACCTGTCCTCCTCAAACTCTTCCAAAAAATTGAAGAATAGGCAATACTTCCTAACCCATTTTATGAGGCCAATATTACCCTGATACCAAAACCTGGTAAGGATAACACGCGCGCACGCGCGCGCACACACACACACACACACACACACACACAAACTATAGACCAATATCTCTGATGAATACAGACACAAAAATCCTAAACAAAATTCTAGCAAATCAAATACAACAATGCATTAAAAAGATTATACAACACGATCAAGTAGGGTTCATTCCAGGGGCACAAGGATGGTTCAACATACACAAATCGATCAAGGTGATATACCACATAAACAAAATAAAGGACAAAAATCTTATGATACATCAACAGATGCAGAAAAAGCATTTGACAAGATACAACATCCATTTATGATTAAAACACTTAATAAAATGGGTATAGAAGGAAAGCACCTCAACATAATAAAAGCTATGTATAACAAATCCTCAGCTAATATCATAATTAACAGTGAAAAACCGAAGTCTTTCTCTCTACATTCAGGAAAAAGGCATGGTTGTCCCCTATCACCCACCGCTGTTATTCAACATAGTATTGGAAGTCCTAGCCAGAGCAATCAGGCAAGAGACAGGAATAAAAGGCATCCAAATTGGGATGAAGAAGTTAAAGTGTCACATTTTGCAGATGACATGATTGTTTATATAGAAAGACTCCACCAAAAAATGATTAGGGACAATATATAACTACAGCAAAGTTGCAGGATACAAAGTCAATGTACAAAAATCCATTGCATTCCTATATAATAACAATGACATTTCAGGGAAAAAAAAGAAAAAAACAACAACAATTCCTTTTGCAATTGCAACTAAAATAATAAAATACCTAGGAATAAACTTAATCAAGGATGTGAAAGACCTATACACTGAAAACTATAAGACATTCTTAAAAGAAATTGAAGAAGACACAAAGAAATGGAAAGATATTCCATGTTCATGGATTGGAAGAATTAACATAATTCAAATGGCCATATTAACCAAAGCAATATACAGATTTAACGCAATCCCCATCAAAATCCCAATGGCATGTTTTCAAGAAATAGTACAAAAAGTCATCAGATTTGTATGGAATCACAAAAGACTCTGAGTAGCCAAAGTAATCCTGAGAAAAAAGAACAAGTCTGGAGGTGTCACACTCCCTGACTTCAATTTATTCTACAAAGCAACAATAATCAAAACAACATGGTATTGGCAGAAAAACAGACACACAGACCAATGGAATAGAATTGGGCAGACAATTTTCAACAAAGGAGCCAAAAATATACAATGGAGAAAAGAATGCCTCTTTAATATATGGTGCTGGGAAAATTAGAAAGCCACATGCAAAAGAATGAAACTAAACTGTCTGTCACCATATACCAAAATTAACTCAAAATGGATCAAAGACCTAAACATAAGACCTGAAACAACAAATTGCATAGAAGAAAACATAGGTACTAAACTTATGAACCTTGGGTTCAGAGGGGATTTTATGAATGTGACCTCAAAGGCAAGGGAAGTAAAAGCAAAAATAAATGAATGGGACTACATCAAACTAAAATGCTTCTGCACAGCAAAATAAACCATAACAAAACAAACAGGCAACCAACCAGATGGGAGAAAATATTTGCAAACCACACCTCTGGTAAGGAGCTAATATCCAAAATATATAAAGAACTCACACGGGGCCGGCCGAGTGGCGCGATGGTTGAGAACTCGCTTGGGATGCCAGAGGGCCCCGGTTCGGATCCCACATATGAGGGCCAGTGACACTGCCCTCCACAGCTGGGATGCTGAACAACGGCTCAACCTGGAGCTGGGCT